>NW_023178280.1:0-35014 GCF_002007445.2 Ailuropoda melanoleuca
GAGAAGAACATGTCCCAGCTAGCCTACTGGTCCAAGATGGTGAGGGAAATGAAGAGCAGACTCAGACCTAATTTGCAACTGATTGCTGCCTAGCTGAGCCCTAGCTGACCTGTAGATGCCTGAGCTAAATGATTGCTTATTGTGGTAAGAGACCGAGATTCTTTGTTATGCAGCAGTAGCTGACCAAGGCACCTCTGAAGGTAAGCACTAGACTTCTCTCTCTGGGGCCGCAGTTCCATTGTGGAGTGAGAAAAGGACAATGTGCTACAGGGTAGTAAGGGCACCTTGTCATAGACTGGCCTTCCCTCCCTTTTCTACTTCTAGGAGGTGCCTAGAGGCCCTTGGATGCTGTTGATGTTGATATATGCAACAGCTTGTGTGAGAGTGCCCCTCAGCCCAGACATGGCTTCATGGCCTCCTGCAGCCCAGCAGCTCAGTGGAGGACATCAGTGATTTTTGTTTTATTTTTTCAGTCTTGCAACCATGGCTTCCCCCAACCACAATCACCTTGCACCTGACTCCACCTTCTGGGGTTCTCATTGCATGTTCCCATTCTCTGCCCCTTCTCTGCACCCCACTTTGGGCTGGACTTTTATTCTCTTGCTGCAGGAGGCGGGAGTGTATGGGAAGGTCAGTTGCCCCAATTAGCTGTGGAGGGAATGGGCCTGAGGCTCAGCCAGGGCAGAGGGCTGCTCTGTGGTGGGCAACTCAAGGGCAAAGAGGACCCTGAAGAGTCCAGGAGAATATGCAAAACTCTGTGTTAAAAAGACAAAGGCTCAGCTTTCCAAGTCCTTGGCTCTGAAGTTCAAGCAGAAAATGTGAGAATTGATATGTTAAACGGATGCAAAGAAAGAAATTCTTCCAGCAGGTGGTTGGGTCTGAGAATTTTCTCCTAGATGAAGAAAAGAAAGGTGATGTGTGTTCTGAAGTCATTTTCGCTGGTATTTCTCAGAGGAAGAGGCTGTTTGACCTAGAGATCATCAGGTCAAGAGAAAGAAACTAGGGCCAGAGCGGGTGGGGACTTGCCTAACATCGCACAGGGATTTGAGGCAGGGTAGCACGTGCTAGGTCCTGACTGAGCTCTTCCTTTGCTGGGTGGGTTTTCAGAACTAACCTGACCCCACCTTCTGGGGTTCTCATTGCATGTTCCCATTCTCTACCCCTTCTCTGCAAGAGAAGTTCACTTCTCTTCTTGCTGGAGAATACCCCTCTTCACGGTATTCTCATGGCCTGCCCCTGCTCTCTTGGGTCTAAAGGGTCACTCCCATGCCTGCACTATTGGCGGTAGGGCTATGCACCTGTCGCCTGTGAAGCTAACTGAACAGAGAAACCCTCCTGCAAGGCTGGTGTTTGGGCTGCTGTGGTCCCTGGCGCTGGGGATAAAATGTGGAGGCTTGATGCACTGCTTTCACTGGCCCACCTCGTGTGGTTGGGGCAACCCACTCTTCTCCAGTCCTTCCATTCTACAGAGTTTGGAGCCAAAGACATGCTCGTGCATTGGCTGAGAGAAAGGAGTTCCCCTCTCTCCACCAACAATGCTGGATTGTTTCTTTCTTCCAGATTAATGATTGACAATGAGAATATTCACCTTCTTCCAGGCAAAATCCGTTCCCATCCTTGGTGTTTCTCCCACGGTCTTGTCAAGATAATCACAAAATGGTCCAATATTGGTATCTTTCTAAAGGTTGGGCTTTCCGCTTAGTTTTATCCGTAGTCACTTTCTTATACTCATGAGTTAAGTGGGAAGCTGAGGCCAGAAGGTGTGAGTGGTGTGCCTAAGGTCACACTGCTGGTTATTGTTGGAGTGGCGGTGTTATGGGCTGAGTATTTATGTCCCTCCAGAATTCATGTGGGGAAATCCTAACCCCTAATGTGATGGTATTGGGAGGATGGTGGGTGATCAGGTTTAGATGAGGTCCTGAGGCTGTTGCCTTCATGATGGGATTAAAGTCCTTAGAAGGAGAAGAAGGGACATGAGCTCTCGCTCCCTCCGTGAGCACATGCTAAGGTGTAGACCCCATGCGCACACCATGAGAAGGTGGGCTCACACCAAACCCAAATCTTCCAGCACCTTGATCTTGGACTTCCCAGGTTCCAGAACTGTGAGAAGTAAACGTTTGCTTGAGCGGCCCTGTNATTTGCTTGAGTGGCCCTGTTGACAGCATGAACTGACTAAGGTGGGAGGTAAGAAGCCAGGCCTCCAGCATCTCAGCCCAGCTATCCTTATGCCTCACAGCATCTCTGGGGGGGAAGGTAGGTTGTACACTCTCTCTGTGACCACTGAAGCCGTTGTTTGCCTGGCTCATCGCGGGGGGGTGAACCTCATTCTGTCCTTCTGCCGAGGACGATGGAGTGGGCTTAGCTGAGATCCATCAGCCACAGTGACACAAAGTTGGAAAAGTGTGTTTCTCCAAGAACACTTGTGGCAAGAGAGCAGTTGCAGACATCTTGCTGTCCAACAAGTGAGGTAATTAATATTCCATTAACAAGGCCATTACAACTCCTGAATAGAAATATGCTTTCTCTTAAGGTGTGAAGCCCACTCCTAAGTGAGGTGTAACAGCTGAATAAGCATACCTGCTGATTTATGTCCATAAAACTTAATTTATTAGCAATGTCTTAATTGTGATGGTGCATACAGTCCCTAAGCCATTAGCAAAATCCTCTAAAAGCCGCTGACGAGAATAATATGCCCAATAAATGGGATGAGCAGCGCTTTTTCTGCTTCTGAGGCTATAGACTTGCTAATGAGGCTAGCCTGGTCTTTTAATGGAGTGGCCAAGTGCATGGGTGGGAGCTCCTGGAGAGTGCGATGGGGGGTGACCTCAGCCTGTGCCCCATGGCTGTGCCTTGAAGGATGGGTGATACTGGGACAAGTAGAGATAGTGGGAGAGTTGGAGGGAACAGAAGTGGGTTCTCCAAGGCACAGAGAATGTGGCACAGAGGTGGAGCGGGAGGTGTGCAATACCAGTGAGTCGTTCAGTTTGTCTGGAGAATAACTCTGTGACTTCAAGAGTGAGCTGTTCCCTCCCTCCCTCCCTCTCTCCATCCTTTCCCTCCCCCCGTCCCTTCTTTTCTTCCTTCCTGTCTTTCCTCCTAGCTCTACCAAGGGCTTGGCCTGTGTTGAGCACATGTAGTACCTTAGTATTTGGGTGTCCATATAAATGCCAAGAGGTGGACCCTGATTCCTTCTCACATGGATTCAGACATACGGGCTCCCTGGGGTGCCCACACTTGAAAGAATGAAAACCTGGTTGAACCAACAACCCATGGGCTTTGAAGGACATATTATCTTGGACATTGCAATATCTCCTTAGATGAGTTTAGGTGACAAAACAATACATTATCTCCTCTGGGAACTCTAATGGGCAAAGAAGAATCATGGTTCTTCTCCCTGCTTTCCCCCTATGGGATGGAGCAGTGTTAGGACCCTCATCATTAGGGGGAGCACTTCCGGTTCTTCTCCATTTCTTTCATGGATACCATCGTCTGAAAAGGATAAATGTAAGGAATAGATTGAATAGATGTACTACCAGGCAAGCTTTGTTACCAGGTGTCCTGCTTGCAGCTATGCATCCCCTTCCTTACCAATGACCACCGTCCTTACAGGGGCACCAGAAGGCCCAGGGCTTTAGTGCTCTTGGGATGGAATGCACTAGAGTCCCGCAGAGCAGCGACATTGCTAGTTCTACCCAAGATACTCAGTCTGGTCAGCCCAACTTTTGTTCTGAAGCTGGTTTGGATTGGAGTTCTGTTACTTAAAACCAAAAGAACCTTGATTAACATCATCTGCTATGTATCACCCAATGCTTCTTACTAAACGATGTGGGGGGAAATCCAGAAAAGAACTAGAAGCATAAGGAAAAGGTACTGGCCTTGGGAAGCTGTCCAAATCCTGTTCCAATGTGTGTGTGTTTTTTTTAAGTTAACTTTATTGAAATGTAATTTACATATAAGAAAATACACGTTGTAAGCATACAGGTTGATCACTTTTGATAAAGGTAGATATCTACGTAACTACCACCCAATTAAGATGTAGAACATTTCCATCTCCCAGAAAGTTTCCTGCTGCTGGGCAACCACTGTTCTGATTTCTAGCACTGCTGATTAGTTTTGCCTGTTCTAGTATGTGGATAATCAGAGTCTCATAAATCCTACAATATATACCCCTTTTTATCTCGCTTCTTTTACTCAACATAAGTACTTTGTGATTCATTCATGTTGTTGGGTGTATCAGTCCTTCCTTCCTTCCTTCCTTCCTTCCTTCCTTCCTTCCTTCCTTCCTTCCTTCCTTTCCTTCCTTCCTTCCTTCCTTCCTTCCTTCCTTCCTTTCCTTTCCTTTCCTTTCCTTTCTTTTCCTTTCCTTCCTTCTTTCCTTCCTTCCTTCCTTCCTTCCTTCCTTCCTTCCTTCCTTCCTTTTTCTGAATAGTATTCCACTGTCTGGATACAGCATAATTTGTTTATACATTTACCTGTTGATGGACATTTCAGTTGTTTCTAGTTTGGGGCTATGATGAATACAAATGTTACTATGAATACAAACGTTATGAACATTTATGTATAAATAGATACATAATGTATACATTATATACCTAAATTATATACGTATTACACATGTTATGTATAATTTCTCTTGGGTAAATATGTGGGGGTGGGATTGCTGGGCTGCATACATGTACAGCTCGCTTTGTAGGAAACCACCAAACTGTTTTCCAAGGGGGCTAAACCATTGTATATTCTCATCAGCCATGTATGAATACTCTAGTTGCTTCCCACCCTCATCATCTGATCTTGGAATTGTCTGGCTTTCAAATTTTAGCCATTCCAGTGGATGTGAAGTGGTCTCTCATTGTGATTTCAATTTACGCTTCTCTGATGACTAATGATGTTGAATATCTTTTCATGAATTTATGGGCCCTTTGTATGTCTTTTTGTGAAGAATCTATTAAAATTGTGCCCATTAAAAAATGTAGTAGTTTGTCTTTTTATTATTGATCCATAAGAGTTTTTTAAGTATTCTGGATATAAGCTCCTTGACAAACACGTATGATACAAATATTTTCTCCCAGTCTGTGGCTTGCCTTTTCTTGATAATGTCTTTTAAAGGCACAAGTGTTTTATTTTGAAAGAGTATAACTTATCTTTTTTCCCTTTTACAACTAATGTTTTGTTTTTCCCATCTCAGATATCATTGTCTAACCCCAAACTGCAACGATTTTCTCCTATGATTTCTTCCAGAAATTTTATAGTTTTAGGTTTTATGTTTATGTTTCTGATCCATTTTGAAATAACATTTGTGCATGGTATCAGGTAGAGGTTGAATTTCCTTTTCTTTTATTTGACCATCTAGCTGTTCTGACACCATTTGTTTAAAACACTATCCTTTTCCCATTGAGTTATTGGTGCCTATGTTGTTGAAAATCAATTGGCCATATATTGGCCAATTTCTGGATTCTCTAGTCTGTTCACTTGATCTGTATGCTTACCTGTATACCAGTATCATTCTATCTTGATAACTGTAGCTTTATAGTGTAAATCTTACAGTCAGATAGTGTAAATCCCCCAACTTTATTCTTTTTTTCCTATTTTGCTCGAGCTATTCTGGATCCTTTGTATTTCCACTTAGTTTTAGAATCAGTTTGTCAATTTATACAAGAAAATCTCACTAGGATTTTTTCTGGGATTGTGTTGAATTTATAGATCAATTTGGGGAGAATGTTGGGGGACAACTTCGCCATGTAGAATCTTCTAGCATGTGACTCTATGTCTCTCAAGTTATTTAGAGCTTGTTTAATTTCCCCCAGTAATATTTTATAGTTTTTTTGTGCTTTTTTCATAAATGCCCTTTATCAAGTTGAGGAATTTCTATTTTTAGTTTGCTGAATTTCTTTTTTGGTCATGAGTTTTTGCTGTATAATCCCCCATTTGTACTGATTGAAGTATTTTCCTTAATTTAAAATTAATAAATATTACACCAGGAGAAATTTTAGAACAAAATATATTAAAAAGTAAAAATTAAAGCTTAAGGATAACTAAAAGGAAACATGGGAAAACATCTTTATATCTTTTATAATTTAGTGCTGTGTAGGTCCTTACTAAGCATGACTCCAAAAACAGAAACCATAAAAAGGGTGTTAGATTAGGCTACATGAAATTGCAAATTGCTGTTCTAAAGATATTATAAACACAAATAGGCTAATTACCAGTTGGTTAAAAATGTACCCAACATATATGATAGATAAATGATTGTTGTTTCTAATATATAGAGTCCATATACATCAAAGGTAAAAATTATAGCAGCCTCATAAATAAATGGGCAAAGGGCACAAACAAGCAATTTGCAAAAGAAATGTCAATACCGGGGCGCCTGGGTGGCACAGCGGTTAAGCGTCTGCCTTCGGCTCAGGGCATGATCCCGGCGTTATGGGATCGAGCCCCACATCAGGCTCCTCCACTGGGAGCCTGCTTCTTCCTCTCCCACTCCCCTGCTTGTGTTCCCTCTCTCGCTGGCTGCCTGTCTCTCTGTCAAATAAATAAATAAAATCTTAAAAAAAAAAAAGAAATGTCAACACCAACAAAAGTATGGAAAGATGCTCAATCTCAACAGTAATAAATCCAAATTAAGCAATGTTATTGCAAATTTATGCAATAACATATGCAATATTATGCAAATGTTTTTGGCAGATTGGCAGAGGTAAACAGATTGATAATTTTCAGTGTCGAACAGGGTATAAGGAAACTTTCGTATTAGTTGTGGGAAAGAAAATTGTTACATCATTGGAGGACATGCACTAATATTGATCAAAAAAATCTTAAAAATGTGCTTACCCTTGAATTCTACAATTCCATGTCCGGCAATTTATTCCAAACCATTAATCAAATAAGTGAAAAGAGATTTATATATAAGGGTATTTATTGCGAGTCATTGTTAACATAAAATTTTGGGCACAACCTAAATTCCATCAGCAGGGACTTGATTAAGCAAGTAAATTATGCTATAGCCATTCAGTGGAATACTATGTAACTATTTAAATGAATTATGTGGATTTATATTTATTGAAATGGAAAGATGCCCCTTGTTAAATTAAAGATGGCACGTGTATATTAAGATCCTATTTTTTTGTATTAAAAAAAAGAAGTGTATATATGCTCAATGCAATGATTGGCACATAGGAGGCATTCAATAAATGTTGCCTGGCTAAGGTCCAAATCAGAAACAAAAGGCTAGATGTGTGTATATCGAATGTTAGTGATGACTACCTGTAGGTAGAGGTTGTTAGGTGGTTTTTACCTTCTTTGTTTCTGTATAGTATGAAAAAAATTTTTCAATAAATGGGTGTTCTTTTCATAATCAGAAATTATAATAGATCTATTTATTTTCTAGAAAGTAACAGAATCGATAGGACTTGACTGATTGTAAGTGAAGGTGTTGTGGATGCTGGCCTGTATTTTGGCTCGAGTGATTGCCTTTAAGGTTCTCTTTTCATTGGAGATGGGACTATCAGAAGGAGGAGAAGGAGGAGGCGCGGGGTGTGTGTGTAAGTTTGTGTTGGTCTTTAAATTTTCCATCTGTTGTGTTTGGAGTGCCAGTGGGGCACCCAGTTGGATATATGGGTCTGGAGCTCCAAGAAAGAGGTTGGATTATAAGCCAATTACTGCTGATCCTAAGTTGAGAGTCAGCAGTCACTGTGTGGTAGTTACAGGGACAGCCATGAATGCGGCTTCCCAGCTGAGAGAGCAGAGCGAGCAGAGGGCAAAGGCGTCGTTCTTCAGAACACCAACATCCTCAGGGAGGGCAGGAAGAGTTGCCAGGAAAAGAATCAGAGGAAGAACAGGGATTAGGAAGGAGGAGAAGCCGGAAGCGGTGTCGTGAAATAATGGGACAATAAGAAATAATACATAATAATAAATGCAGTTGAGAGGTCGAGCTAGGTACAGAATGAAAAGTGCTGGTGGATCTGGTCTTAGCAGGGCATCCATGACCTTGGTGGGAGTAGTCTCAGTGGAATGATGGGTATGGAAGTCAAAATGAAATGAAGTGAGGGGTAAATGCCGTATGAGTTGGTGGGGCACTAAGTGTATTCAATTCTTATGAGACTCTTGGGTGAAAAGGTAAGACGAGACCTACAGTGGATAGCTGGAGGGAGACGGAAGGTCAAGATCGCATACTTTTATTTTAGGATGGGAGAGATGTGAGCATATCTGAGGCTGAAGGGAAGGAGCCAGCTGCAAGGGAGGGACATGAAGGACACTGGAGGTGGGGAGGGTGGCACCTCACAGGGGTCAGAACAGGTAGGAAGGGACAAGATCCACGACACTGAGAAGATTAGTCCTTGACCAAGGAGGCAGCCCTCTTCCACTATGATAGAGCAGGTGGAGAGGATAGGTGTGGGTGCAGAGGCAGCTGCAGGGTGGGGGGCAATAATTAGAGGTGGTTCACACTTGATTTTCTCCAGGTGGCAAAAGGTGCACTCCCTCTTGATGGCGTTTCATCATCTCACTACCAGAAAAACCAGAGTTTTAAGGTTCCCGCTTGATGAAGTTGGCTTGACGCAAAGCAATAATGAAAGTCGCCAATGGAGAATGTGGCAGGAATCAGCCCGGGTGTCAAATTCACTCAGCTCCTATGTGCAAATAGATAATTACGAGGCATCTCTACCAGTCGAAGGGACCAAGATTCTTCTCCTGCGTAAGCCGGCACATGTTTAAGATTTCCAGAATACAGATTTCCGAAATAATGATTCTAATAAACAGTGGTTATCTTAACTTTATTTTCAGGCCATAAAACATATCCTTTGATAAATTATTTCACCGTCTATCCCCAAGTGCACCCCTCCATGCGAGCCTCCCCTCCCCCGGCTGGCAGCCACCCGAACAGCGGCTCCATATATTATTCATTCCAATCAAATAAGACACAGTGGTGCCTCAGTAAACTTGCTTTTCATATCAGAATTGCTCTTATTGAGTAATACACACTGCAGACCCCAGCTTCCAGCACCAGGCCTGAAATGAGCAATTCTCTCATTGTAATAATGTGCCTCTGTCATCTCCTTATTATCAGCATGATAAAAGATGAAATATTCACAGATGCTGCCCTCCTAACCTGATCACAGCTTGGTATTTGAGCTTTGGAAATGAGTTTTATAAGCTTTAATATACTCCTTGGCGGAGTGACCCCTGAAATTAAACATTATTACAGAGCGGATATTTAAAAAGCTGGGGCCGCAAATTACATCAAAATGAAAATATTAAGGAGTATTACGAATATACCAAGTGGGAGCTCGCAGCTCTGGAAGCTGTGAGCGCCGGAGAACTCCACACGCGGGTGTCAAAAACATCAGAAAAAATAATAACAGCAGAGACACCTTGACTTCGGTTATTTTATACTTAGGACTAAACGAAATTATTTGAATGGATTTTTTTCCCCCTCCTGTAGGCTAGCTTTCCAGGAGGGGGGAAAAAAAGCCCATTATTCTCAACTTTAGGTTCCTAATACATTTCACGCTTGGTTTAAAGAGGCACCTTCCTTTTTTTTTTTTTTTCCTAGTGCATGGATAAATAAAAGAAATACCTAAATATAATGAAACCAAAGATCATGCTAAGAAAAAAGTGAGCAAACACGATAGAAAGAGCCTCTGGATTCAATTTCCCCTGCGATTGGCACTCTGATGGACAGGCTCCCAGTGACATCGGGGCTGCAGGAAACCAAGGAGGAGAGAGGGGGGCTCGCCGCACATGGGGACCCGAGGACACTCAGGAGCACAGCACTGTCTGCTCCAGCTTCACAAGGGATTTCTGTTTGCCGGGTGGTGGGCCCTGGGGTTGGGTACTGTGGCTGCAGACCAGTAATTACTGGTTTAATGCTGGGCTCTCTTGTTGGATTGAAAGCTTCATGAGGGCAGGAATGGTGTCTGGCTTGTTCCCACCTGTATTCTCAACCATAGCCCCAGGACTCAGATAGATGGCCCTTAATAAACACTGTATTTGTTAAATGAATGAGTGAATGAATGAAAGAGAACAGATGATTTCCTAGTTCTTTTCCTTCCCAGCCCCCATGAAGAACTCTATGGAGGGGTTCTTTGTTTCCACGGACCTGCAGGGAACACACGAAAGAATCTTTCCAAGGTCTCATCCTTTGGTATTTACCTGGGGCTGTAAAACTAAGTTGCTAATTATGATTGGAGAGTATTCCAAAAAGTTTTTGATGCAAGATACACATTTGCTATTCTGCTTGCCATGGAAACTCCTCTTTTTGTCATTGCTTTTTTATTAATCTCTCTGAGACTCAGTTTCCTCAGCTGCAGAACTGGGACACTAACACTCAACTTGCTGGTTACTCTTGGGATGGGATGAGCAGACACATGCAAAATGTATGTTCGGTCCCTTCTTTGGTGTTTTTGTTTGTTTTGTTTTTTGTTTTTTTCTGGCTTGGAGATAGTACAAATACACTGACCAGTTCGAAATAATCTTTCTTTCTTCTCTAAAAGAAACAAAGAAATACAAATCCTTGTCTGTAGTGCCAGATCAGTTATTTTACAAATCTCAAATGTGTGATGGGGGAAAGAAATCCACGGCATAAAATAAGAACATGGGTTTTGGAATGGCCAGACTGGGGTTTGAATCCTGACTTTGTCTATTTCTAGCTTTGAGACTTTAGGCAAGTTATTTAATTTTTCTGAGGCTTAGTTTCCTTATTTATAAAAATAAGAATAATGGTAATGCTTATCCTGTTTGCCAGTTTCATGCCAAGACATATATGTAAAAGAAACTAAATAAAAAGTAAAAGATTAGGAGAGAAGAAGCACAGTTATTATTTGCAGGGGTGCCTCACTGATTCAGTTGATGCAGCATCTGACTCTTGATCTTGAGATTGTGAGTTCAAGTTGGGTGTGGAGACTGCTTAAAATAAAATTTTTTAAAAAATAGTTATTATTCGCAGATCTACTACTGACTATGCAGAAAACACAAAAGAAACCATAGACAAATCATTAGAATCAAAACGAGACTTTAGCAGGGTTGCCGGATACAAAATCAATATACAAAAGTCCGCTGAATTTTTATACATGAATAGCAGTCAGCTGGAAAATATAACAGAAGCCGTTCACATTCGCAACAAAAATATAAAAGTACCTAGGAGTAAATACGACAAAAACTATGACATTTTTATGGAGAAAATTATAAAAAATTTTTTTGAATTATGTTAAATTAAGAGTCAATAAATAGATATATCATGTTATTGGACAAAATACCCAACATTATAAACACGTAAATTTCCCAAACTGCTCTTTTGATTCAGTGCACTTCCAATTAGATTTACAGTGAGGTGGGAACTTGACAGACTAATTCTTACACTTACAGAGTATAGCAAAGGGCCAAAATCCTTCTAAAGAAGAATAAGCTGGGAGGATAGTCCTGTACCAGATTAGCAAGACTTATCATAAAGCTATAGTAATCAAGACAGTGATAGATAAATAGCATGATGGAGCAGAAGAAAGAGCCCAGAAACAAGTCGTGCATACATGAAAACTTGTATGTGTGGACTGCAGATTAGAGGGGAAAGATGAAATATTCAGTTCAAGGTGCTGGGAAAATCGGTAATCCTTACTGAAAAAAAAAAGATTTTGGTTCTTACCTTATGATCTACACAAAGATAAATTCTACGTGGATTAAATCATTAGAAGTGGGGAGAAAAACTAGAAAATGTTTAGAATATAGGAGACTATCTTCATAACCTTGAGATCATGGAACATACATGTTGTAAAGACAAAGATTAATAAATTTGACTGTATTAAAGAACTCAATCGGGGCGCCTGGGTGGCACAGCGGTTAAGCGTCTGCCTTCGGCTCAGGGCGTGATCCCGGCGTTATGGGATTGAGCCCCACATCAGGCTCCTCTGCTATGAGCCTGCTTCTTCCTCTCCCACTCCCCCTGCTTGTGTTCCCTCTCTCGCTGGCTGTCTCTCTCTGTCAAATGAATAAAAATAAAACCTTTAAAAAAAAATAAAGAACTCATTCATCACAAGACACTAAAGAGTAAAAAGACAAGTCATACCCCAGGAGAAGATATTTGTAACACACATAACCAACAAAGGATTAATATCCAGAATGTATAAAGAATGGCTGCAAATGTGTAAGAACAATACATTTGTAACAGACTAATAGACAAAAGACATAAAAAGGTATTTTCCGCAAGAGGAAATATGCATGGGCAATAAACATGAAAAGATACTTAACCTCACTGATAATTAGGAAATTGCAAATTAAAACAATAGTGAGATATCATTACATCAAATTGATAAAAATTAAAAAGATTGGCTGTACCAAGTTTTTGTGGGGATGAGGAGTAACCAAAACTCTCATCTGCTGCTGGGTGTAAATTTGTGCAACCACTTTGGCAAAATTTTGAAATTATCTAGCAAAGTTGAACACATACATATGTTATAATCCAACAAATCCATTCCCAGAGTACACCCTAAAGAAACTCTCATATATGTTTGCCAGAAGTCATATACAAAAATGTTCATAACATCATTTTCTATAATAGCAAAGATAATGGACTTAACCAAAATGTCCACTTATCATATAATGGATAAAGAAATTCTGTTAAACTTATAAAATGGACTGTTACTCTGAAATAAAAGTGAACATATTATTGCTATTTGCATTAACTAGGGTGAACTTACAGTTCAATGTTGGGTGAAAAAAAGGAAATTATAAAGAACATCTATAATATGATACCATTTAGAGAAAATTCATAAAAAGCTAAATAAAATAATATTTTGCTTAGAGATTCATACATAGAGATGAAATTATATAGAAAACCAAAGAAATAGTTAAAACGACATTGGGATAGTGGTTACCTTAGGGGAGGGGTGGCATCTGTAGGAGAGGACAGGAGACGGGAGGGGTATTTAGGGGGCTTCTAAGATACCAGGGTTGTGTGTACATGGATTTTCATCTTATTATCGTTATTCAAACAGTACATATGTGTTTTAAATCCTCTTTTGTGTGATATATTTTATAGTGAAAAACAAAGCAACAAGCTCAGAGGTGGGAAGTGACTTGCCCAGAGTAAGAGGCCAATCAAAAACGTAGACCACAGTTCTCAGGCTGATGTCCTTTTTTGAAGCCTTAATGGATAACCCTTAACCCTCTTTTGACTGTGGCTCTTTCTCTCCATTTGCATGTATGTGCTTGTGACTTCCTAGGTCCTGGGGTGCCTTCTGTAGGCTTTCCCCATGGGACAAGAAACTAAGTTATGAGGCCGTATTTCCAATCAGGACTGGGTATTTTCCTTCAGTCTGTCATTAGGTGACCACATTGAAACCCAAACATCGGATGTGTCAGGCATCAGCAAAAGGGCCAGTCTGCAAGTCCAGTTTCTTCATAGCAGACTAATGGCAACTATGCTAATATTAATAAACACCTATCAAGCACCCATTTTGTGTCAGGCACTATTGTAAGCACTTTTAATTAGTCCTCCCTATACAGCCCCTAGGGATACTGTTATCATTCCACATTATTTCCTCTGGATCTGGGGTTCAAACCCAGCCAGTCTGACTTCAGAACATTGACCACTCTCCATACATTCAACTAGTTATTACATGTCTGCTATATTCAAGTCCGTGAAATAAGTAATAAGCAAAACAGACAGGGTCTCCGCCTTTATGGAGCTAGCAATCCAGTGGGGAAGGCAGGCACTCATCCACATACAAACCACGAATAGCAGTGGCTGTAGAGGGGAGAGGTATAGGGAGCTTGGTAACACACATCGGAGGGCGCATCTAGGCGGGGAGTTTCAGGGAGAGCTTCACTGGGATGTGACATCTGAGACAAAGGTGGAGAGGGCATTCGCCAGCCTGGGGATTTCATTTTTAACTGAGGAAGGCAGGTATAGGGCAGAGGGATAGCAGGACAGGGCAGGAGGAGGGTACAAGCCTCTAGGGCAAGAAGGTTAGAGAGAGTTAATGACACATTGTTTTCACAGGAGACCTCATGTTCGCAGACATCTCCCGAGTTAGCAAGACAAATAAGGGCAGCTGGAGAAACCGACTATCCCAGCCTACCCAAATGGGCTGATGGGATTTAGCATTCTAACACCATCTTGGGCAGAGACCTATTTATTTGGGGCTGAAATGGAAAGACAGGACTGATACCCTGCCCTTCTCATTTCCCTTTCTGAGCTCAGGGGAGCTTCTCCCAGGCGATGGCTTCCTTCCCTTGAGACGCAGGTGGCTGAGATTGGACCATGGCTAAATTACTTCTTGGCACCTAGCTTCAGGAGCTTATTAAGCCAAGAAATTCAGCCAGGTCTCCGTGTTCGCCACACAAGTACTGTCTGACGTTGTGGCTGGGACTCTGTCTTTTGTCCTTCTCCCTTTTGCCTTTCGTCAGAGCCAGGGTCTGCTCATCACAGGTCCATCTCTCCCAAGGCTGCTGTTTCTAACTTTGTCTATATGACTAGGACCGATGCTTGCAAGTGCCATAAACTCAACTGGAGCTAACACAAAAAACGGGGGCTCAGTAGAAGGGTGTTGGAGTGTTTCATGAAATCCAAAGAGAGTGATGGGTCTGAGTCTCAGAAACAGACCCACGT
Organism: Ailuropoda melanoleuca; assembly: GCF_002007445.2. Classification (NCBI taxonomy): domain Eukaryota; kingdom Metazoa; phylum Chordata; class Mammalia; order Carnivora; family Ursidae; genus Ailuropoda; species Ailuropoda melanoleuca. Next base: position 14,597 of record NW_023178280.1, read on the forward strand.
GGTGGGGCATAAAGCCAAACCCCCTTTCCCCTGCTGCAGCTGGCAGGGAGAATGGGTTCTCTGCCTCATTCCTTAGTCATGGGTAGTATAGAGTACAGGTAGACCTGCCCGCGAGGCGAAAAGGCCCATGTGCAGGAAGAAGGGGATGTCCTACTTCTTGCCATCACCCACGGGAACTTGGACCCCTGATAAGATGTGGTTCAACGAATGTCGAGGCCTGGCGCGTTGGATTCGTCATTCCTGTCCAGCAAGAGAAGCAAGTGCGAGGATGTTGAGGGGAGCTGGAGTGTTGCTAGAGGCAGTCCCCTGTAGGAGCTGAGTTGGACATAGGAGGCAAAGAGAAGACGTCCTGTCGGTACTGGCAAATTGAGTGGGGGTCTCGAAATGTCACCTAAACCAGCAGGACACTCACGCAACAGCCCTGGCCCCACGTCCGGATCTCATTCCGTTAAGGGAGGGTTACTGTGCTGAAGTCAGAGGTGGGCCCTGGCTCCTCATTGGTCCATCTCTCCCTACGTTAAAGGGGAGACTGACTTCCTATTGGCTGGCCCACGCCCAATGCTGTCACGGCAGAAGGGAAGGCTTACTGCTCATTGGTCCAGCCGCTTCTACCTTCGTACATCAAAATGAAGGAATGCTAGAAACAAATACATTTTTGCATCAACATTTGCCAGGGGACATAAAGTTACTTCCGCTTTCTTACTACAGCTCTTGAAGAACATGAGCATGCCCTGTGTTCGCTTTTCTCTTTTTATTTTTCAGGGTAAAATAATCATGAGTGGCATTTTAAGAAAATTCTTGTTATACACTTTGAGGATCTAGGTTCAAGATGTGGGGCAGAGTTGGAAAGAGGATTCCTTTTGTGCCTGAATGGAACCCATGCAGACTCCACTCCTCTCACACCCCCCTAGTAAGTTCTGGACCTCAGCACAGGGTGTCGGGGCTTGGGGGCTCTATCTCAGCCCTTGGGGGTCGTGGTGGCTGCTCCTTATGGCTGCTATTCCTATATTCTTTAGGGTTTTCTTTACTTACTTAACCCGTTGTTTCTCCTGTAATAAACTCTGTGTGTGTGTGTGCTAAAAAAAAAAAACAAAAAAAAACTTACTTGTGCTAAGAACAGTAAACAGGAGAAGTTTTAAGTGTACAATACATTATTGTTGACTCTAGGTACGATGTCGTTCAGCGGATCTCTAGACTTTCCTCATCCTACATAAATGAAACTTGATGCAAGTGGATTAATAACTCTCATTTCTCTCCCTGGTAACCACCATTCCAATTTGGATTTTTAGGAGTTTGACTATTTTAAATAAAGTCAAGCAACATTTGTGTTTCTGTGACTGGCTTATTTCTCTTGGCATCATATCCTCAAGGTCCACCCGTGTTGTCGCATGTTGCAGGGTTTCCTTCTTTTTCAAGGCTGGGTAGTATGCCATTGTATGCATGTGCCACATTTTCTTCTCTCACTTCCTGTCTGTGGACACTTACATTGTTTCCATGTCTCTGCTATTGTGAACAGTGTTGCAGTGAACACGGGAGTGCTAATATCTCTTTGAGATCCTGAAAAACCCTTGTATTCCCATTATAGTTCTAATTCTTATATTAAACTTTCACTGTTCAAATTATTGTGTGCTTTCTTTCTCTGAATTGGACCCAAAAGATTTTATCCAGGTTGAAGAGATATGGTTATATCCAAGCATAATGTACAACATTTCAAATCAGGGTTGATTATTCCCATTTCACAGATGGGGAGCTGAGACTAAAGGGGATACACCTTCAGCAGCAGATGCCAGTGGTACCCTGCCTATTTGTCCTTGTCCCTTTACCATTTTGGGGTACATACATCTCCCAGAACCGGCATTTCTGTGCCTGAGGGCTTTATTTGTGCATGCTCACTTTCTCCACCTCTGCAGCAGGCAATTCCAAAGCAACCCTCAACCAATGACTGCCAGGAGTTGTACCTAAATACTCCCTGGGGATGGGAGAGCGAGCTGCATGTCTACTCTGACCTCCAGTTTCCTTAGCAGGGTGAAACTCCATTGTCCACTGCAACAAAGTGGCACAAAAATGCACCCTCTATTGTTTGCCTTCCCTGCCCTGTTTCACTTCCCCCACACACCTGCTAGCGTCTCCTTCACCTTCCAAACAAACTGCTTGCACTCAGACCCCTTTCTCTGGGTCGGCTTCTGAAATAACCAAACCAAACCACTTATCCAAGGTCACACCATGAGGCAGTGGTAGAGAAGAGACTGGAGCTCAGTTTTCTTACTCTGTAGACCAGCTTCTATGCACTGCACTGCCTCGCTCCTCTGTTCTTAGCCAGTCTGGTTCAGATAAGACTTCACGCTTGAACTCGTGGTGATTTCTCAGCTAATACTCCAACTCCTAGCTCTCTACTTGGTTGAAACTGTTGGACATGTCAGCCATGACTTTCTCAGACATATGTTTCTCCAAAGTAGTCTCTTCTACTCAGGCTCCTGCTCAGAGGGAGAGGGTTTAAGTGCCCTGTTTATAACATGATGGCCCTTTGCTGAAATTTCCCGGTACACCAGACACTTTGTTCGGCACTTACTTGCATTGGCCCACACAATCTGTACCACCGTCTCGTGTGATAGGGCTTGGTTCTGTAATTTTCGATTCTAAGACATATCATCCATCTATTTGCTTTTTTTGGGGGGGGGGTGGGGGACACTATCATATTAAATGCCTAAATCAATTGTAAGGCACAGCCCAATTTCAGAATGCTAAAATGTGAAAAAAGAATACCGGATAATCTTTACTCAACAATAAGGTATTAGAGACTCAAAGAGATTAAGTCATGTGTGCACGCTCAAACAGTAAGTGGTAGAGCTGGGATTTCTAAAATTCGTGGTGGTGAGAGGTGACCCTGTCTTTTCTCTTCCCCTTTCCCCTGTACCCACTTCCAGCTGTAGCCAGCTGGTTAGTTCAGGTCTGTATGTCTGATCTCCAGCTGTTCCAAGTATTGTCTTCCTCTCAGGAATGAAATCTTGGTTTTCAGGGACACTGAATCTGCCTGGGGCTGCAGAACTAGGGAGCCTGAGAGTGTCAGAGCCATGACAGGCTGGAGCCTTGGACAAGCTGACGTATAGGGGAGCAGACAGTTTGAGGATGGAAGTAAATGGGGGCAGACTAGCTGAGAAGGTGAGATGAGGATACCAGCTTCTGTGATGCTCTCACTCTCCTTTCTCCAGGAAGGTTCTGGAACATTCTCCTGAATAAAAATAACATTTATTTGCCAGGTGCTTTGCTTAGCCTTTGCATACGTGATCTCACATCACCTTCATGACAACCCTTCGGCTGGTTCTGTTCTCACCCCATTTTAGAGTGAGAACACAGGCTTGGAAAAGTGACTTGCCTGACTCAGTCTCGCAGCTGGAAAGTGACTGAACTGGATTGGGATCCATGCGGTCTCTGTCCAGAGCTGGGCTGCTTGTCTCTACACCACCTTACTTTGAGATCACTCGAAACAATAACAGCAAACAAACAAAAAACCCTGAAGCACCCTCTTATTCCTGCTGGTTTCCATGAGTGTCTGATCCTTGGCACTAGGCGTTTGCATCTGCAACAGAAGTTTTCACAGAAGATTTTGTTTTCCCCTCTGGGTTTATCCTGTTTGACTGTGGTATCAGTGACAACATCTGCTTTCTGTTTTTCCAGGCTCTTTTTTTTCAAAGCACGCACTTGAAGCATGAAGATTTGTTTTTTGGGGGCTGAGTGAATGAATATGTTTTATTTCTCTGAGAAGCCACATCTCAGGCACGTGGTGACTGAACTCTCTGGGTTTTTTTTTTTTTCATCTGAGCAGTCCATGCCTCCGACGTAGCTTCTTACCACTCCTTCTCTATCTCCCTTGATGGATGAATCCATCTGAACAGGGTTTTACACTTGCTGTATGATTTATTTACTAACTCAGGTGCTCATTCAGCAATTGAGCATTTCCTGAGCACCTGTTCTTTACTAGATGTTGAGAGCTCCACCGACACACCCCTACTTCAAGGAGCTTGCAGGGTGGGGTGTGGAGAGGGAAGTTGGGGGGGAAGAGGGTCAGGGGGATCCCACAGCATCGCAAGTGCTGGCGCAGAGGGAAGCTCAGCAATGACAAGACCGCAGATGGGCAGTGGGTTCATCAGACTGGGGTCTTTATCAAGGCTTCCCCGTTGGTGGTGGTGTTGAAGGACAGGTGGGTGTTAGCTACGTAGACAATGGGTGGGGAGGTGGGGAGCATGTGAAGCAGAGACAAGATCAAGTATCAAAGTTGGGAGGAAAGGAGAACTGCAACTCACCAAGTGTGGTGAAAGGGACAGGTGAGAGGGATGTGGACAGAATGACCAGGGATCACACTAGAGAGGCCTTCAGGGGATGGAGTGAGGAGGATGCTTAATAACAAGTGAAGGAATTCCATGGAAGCTTCTAAGCAGGGGAGTGTTGCCGCTGGGCTGCCTTCTTATGGTGGCAGTGGGGTGGGGGGTGGAGCCGCAATTTTCGCTTTTGGAAAAATCTAGTTGGGAGGCAGTTGCTCTAATCCAGGGAAACATCGGCAGCGCAGATGGAGGAGAGAGAGTAGATCTGAGAGCTGTTTGGGAGGTAAAACTGGCTGCGCTTCTTGACAGAGTAGAGCACCAGGTGAAGGAGAGGGGGGCATCCTTCTTTCTTAGGTCATTGGTTTGGGTGACCGTGTTGGTGGCACTGGCACCATTTACTGAGGTGGTGATGGAGGTGGCGGAGCTGGTACGGGGGCTGGACTAGGATGGAGAAACGAGTTCAGATTGGAATATGTGGAAATAGATGCACCTATGGGACAGGTAGGGGGATGGTGGGTATTGGCAGGAGAACACCAGAGAGGGGCAGAACCAGAGACACCGACGTTCAGACAGCATCCTATAGCTGCCCTGGGAATGGGATGTGATGATGGGGTAAGGCAAACTCTTTTGCTTATCCTAGGCATTCTGGATCTTTTCTTACAAGTTTTTTACTTGGAAAATTCCCCCGTCTGTTTTTGGGATATGTAGTCAAATCGCAATGTCAGTGCACCCAGCACTGACAGTGTCCCTGGAGAGATGTATCTTCCCACCCATTTGGATGTAGCATGTTGGAGCTCAGGTGGAGGATTCCGCTTCCTTGCAGTTCATTGATACATTCCTTGCATTTGGTATCCATCGTCCTCTGGCCATCACCAAGTCAACGGGATTCTAATATTCCTTTCCCTGATCCAACCAAAGCTCTTTGTAAATTGGACTCAGCAGGAGTAAGTCCAGTGACCTCATAAATAGTGGAAATGATTGCAAATCAGAATTCATATATGTTCCCAACTCAGTGGGTATCCTTCTCCCCCACAAAGGAAGCAATCATTGCTTTCAAATTTCTGTTTGCCCTTTCACTCAGCTATGTTGGAAGAAAATATATAGAGAGATTTTGCTGTATAAGCCTGAAAAGTCCACTTCCTCCAGCCTGAAAAAATAAGAGTCCTACGTCTGGCCCTATGTAGTCATGTAGTCACACTTNCGTCTGGCCCTATGTAGTCATGTGGTCACACTTGGGGAATCGCCCAGAGGTGTGAGGATCTGGCGGGGGGCTCACAGAAAAGGTCTTCCATAAGCACCAGGGAAAATATTTCATACTAAAAGAAATACTTAAAAAAATTGTGGCAGAGACCTCTAATGCTTCACCAACACCTGTGTTTTCCCCTCCTTCCAGGGCACATGGAAGAGGAGGGCCTCCAGTGACTCATTTTGGCCAATGGAGGATGGGCAGAAGTAATTATCCCCCTTCAAGGCTTGGCGCTTCATGAGACCTTCCACATTCTCTTTTTTTTTTTTTTTTAAAGATTTTATTTATTTTTTCAACAGAGATAGAGACAGCCAGCGAGAGAGGGAACACAAGCAGGGGGAGTGGGAGAGGAAGAAGCAGGCTCATAGCAGAGGAGCCTGATGTGGGGCTCGATCCAGCAATGTCGGGATCACGCCCTGAGCCGAAGGCAGACGCTCAACCACTGTGCCACCCAGGCGCCCCCCACATTCTCTTTCTTGCCTGTTTTCTGGCTTTTGTGGTGATCCAGTGGGGTATGCTGAGTCCCTAGGAGAGGACAGAGCAAATACATGGAAGGAGGTTGAGTCCCTGAATGACCGTATGGAGCAGAGTTTGGCCTACTGGCCTGCATTGAACTCTGACTTGAATGGGACATAAATCTCTCTATGTCTAAACACCAAGATTTGGGGGCTGTCCAATGTGGGGATTAGGTCATCCTTTCTGCTACCTCTTTCTTCTCTGAGTACTGTTTTTGGAGCCCTGCTCAGATTTGTATGGAAAAGACTTCTTTCCTCCACCTGCTTCCTTGCCTGGCACTCCCTCTGCTTTTCCCTGTAAAGAGATCGATGAACCCAGTAGCTTGTGGTTCTGATGCATAAAAGGTTCTGATGCATAAAACAGAGAGAGAGAGAGAGAGGGAGAATGAGCAAGGGATTGCTTGGGAGAGAGCAGGGATAGTCCTGGATTCTCATCCTGCCTGTAGCTTCTGTGAGCTGATAAATCACTTGATTTTGTCTAAACTCAGTTCCCTCCCTTGTGAAATGGGCTTGTACGAATAAGGAGAGTTGCGGTGAGGGTTTGATGAGATGACGTATATGAAAGCACTTTTCAAACTGTAAAGTTCCATGTGCCTGTTGGTGATAATCAGGGAGGTAGGGGGATGTTGACACGTGGCTGAGCGATGCTTCACTGGGATTGGTCTCTTCTCCTCTGCCATTCCGGGCACCCACATTCTTTTAGTGGAAACACCAACGTTGAACCCCAGTTCTTTCATGTCGCCCTGCTCAAAATATTCTTTGGATAGCATTTATAGAAAGTTAAGGTTAATTTTGCTCACTCTCAATGCTTTTTTTTCTCTTCTTTTAGTTGTTGCTAGATTTATGGAAGGAGAACTCATAGAGCAGAGTTAATAAGTCAATTAAATTTCATTTGGTTTACAAAAAAATCTCCATTCTAAAACCGCCCAAGAAACAAAACTACATCTATTCACACAAATTGCAACGCTTTTTCTCTGAATAAACAATTTCTTTTTTGTGTTTTATTGTTTTTATGTCCTAAAAGGACAGAGAGACTCACCCGTCTTGGAGTTTCCATAATTTAAGAACAATCATTTGCTTTTTCTAATTTGTCCTAATGAGCCCACATTTTTTCTTTATCAGACCCATTTTCTCTGGCAAAAGGTCATCACAGGCAATCATCCATGTCTGCTGGGTATAAATTGTTTTCATAACAATTTTCATTTGCCTTGGAAAATGTGCCAGGCTGCAAACATGGCCACTTTGTATCTATGACAGCGTGCATCATATTTCCTCCTATTTACTTTGGAATATCAACCCTCAGAAAAATAACAAGCCATGGAGTTGGGAATGTGCACTGATGATGTGGACTGACACCCCTCCTTCCCTGCTTCCTGGACCCGCACAACTGTCCCGTCTCCTCTCTCTAGCTCACCCCAGGATCCAGATCCCCTTTTCACCTCCTCCCGCCTCCTTGGTGAGCTTTCTGGCTGCCCTGGCCTAGTCTTGGGCATTGATGTCCCTTCTTTTTGTGTCCCAAAGCTGAAGACGGGTCAAGCCCACTCCTACCCCCGGTCTCGGCTCCTAGAGGTCCTGGGCCAAGGCTGGGAGCCTGGGACAGTCAGAGGAAGGGAGGAGTTTTAAAAACATGTCATATTTCATCTTCGTTCTTCAAAGCTCAAGCATGTAGTCTGTGGATTCCCTCCCTCATTCATTTGACTAGTATTACTGAGCGTCTACTCGGCTCCAGGAACTGGCCACAAAGGTTACATTCCTGCGATCCAATGCTATTGGACCCGTGGCGGAGATAGGCAGCGGTACGAGAAATTAGATCGCCATTGTGGGAGGCACAGAGACCCTGGGGGAGCAGGGTGTCTGGATGACAGTTTCTGCTCAGACTCAAGGCAGACAGACACAGTGTGCTGAAGGAGAAGCTCAACCGGCACTGTCCAAGGGAAATATAATTCCAGCCACCAAAGTAATTGAAAAATCTTTATTAAAAGAATTATTTGTTAAAATTGATTTTTTTGTTTTGTTTTGTTTTCTCTTGCAGTGTTCAGTTCTAAGAATTTTAACACAGGGAATAGACTCAGGTACCCACCACCACAGAATGTACAACAGTCCCGTCACCCCGAAAAACTCCCCAGGGCATCCCTTTGTCATCACACCCTTTCCCACCTAATCTCTGGCAACCACTCCTCTGTTTTCCACCATTACAGCTTGGTCTTTATAGGAATGCCCAGTAAGTGGAACCAAACAGTATGTGAGCTTTTGTGATCGGCATCTTTCACTCAGCGTAATGTCTCTAACATTCATCCAAGTTTTTTTTTTTTAAAGATTTTATTTATTTATTCGACAGAGATAGAGACAGCCAGCGAGAGAGGGAACACAAGCAGGGGGAGTGGGAGAGAAAGAAGCAGGCTCATAGCGGAGGAAGCCTGATGTGGGGCTCGATCCCACAATGCCGGGATCATGCCCTGAGCCGAAGGCAGACGCTTAACCGCTGTGCCACCCAGGCACCCCCATCCAAGTTGTTTGTTAATATCTCATTCCTTTCTGCTGTGAGTCGTTTTCCGTGGTAAAGATATACCAGTTTTTTTTATCCATTCACCTGCTGAAGGAGAGTTGAGTTGCTTCCCACCCTTGGCTATCACAGACAAAGCTGCTGTCTCAGTCTGTTCAGGCTGCCACAGAGTGGCTGGTTTAGAAGTCACAGTAAGTTATTTCTCACAGTTCTGGAGGCTGGAAGTCCAAGATCAGTCCAAGATCAGGGTGTCAGTACCATCAGGTTTTGGTGAGGGTCCTCTTTTCAGCTGCAGATTGCCAAGTTCTCTTTGCATCCTCATGAGGCAGAAAGAGAGGGAGAGCTCTCTGGGGTCCCTTTTGTAAGGGCACTAATCCCATTCATGAGGGCTCCACTCATAGGCATGACTCCTCTCAAAGGTCCCACCTTCTAATATCATCACGCTGGGAATTAGATTTCAATATCAAATGTTCAGGGTGGGGGAACAAACGTTCGGTCCATAACAGCTGCTATAAACACTTGGATAGGTTTTTGTGTAAACGCACATTTTCTTTTCTCTAGAGTAAACATCCAGGGCTGGGATTTCTGGGGTATAGATGGGAAGACGGGAGGATGCCAAACCTTTCCCCGAGTGTCTGTACCATTTTGCATTCCCAGCAGCAAGGAGAGTTTCAGTTGTTCCTCGTCCTCACCAGCACTTGGTGTTGTCAATATTTTTAATTTTAGCTATTCTAAGGGGGGGTTAAGTGGTGTCTATTGCGGTTTTAATTTGCATTCCCCTAATGACTAGTCATGTTGAACATTTTTTCGTGTGCTTATTTGACCTCCTTGTATCCTCTGCTCAAGTCCTTTGGTTGTTTCTTATTATTGCATTTTGAGAATTCTTTATGTATTCTGGATACAAATCCTATGTCAGTTACGTGGTTGGAAAATATTTCTTCCCAGCCTGTAGCTTGCCTTTTAATTCTCTGGTTAGTGTTTTTGGTAGAGCAAAAGTTTAAAATTTTTATGAAGTTCCAATTTATCAGTTTTTTCTTTTATGAATTGTGCTTTGGTATCATTTCTAAGAGCTCCAAGTATTTTAGATTTTTTTAGTCACCTTTTAAAGAAAAGTCAAAGGAAATGGGCAAAATTAATTCTAATAATATATTTGATTTAACCCAATATTTCCAAAATGCACTAACTTCAACACATAATCATTTTAAAAATTAAGGAGATATTGCACATGTTTTTCGTACTCAGTCTTCAAAATCCGTTGTGCACTTCATCCTTACAAGCCATCTCCGCCTGGCTGTCCATGTTTTAAGTGCTCAATAGCCACGTGGGTTAGTGGCTACTGCATTGGAGAGTATAGAGCCAGACCATGTGACGAGTTTTCAAAGGTGATGGTTGACCACTTTTGAACTGCTCACTCACACTGAGGGTACAAAAAGGAGAGGAATCAGGGATTTGGAGACAGTCTTCGGGGAGGATTTCTTCAGGAAAAGCTGTGCTGTGAGCTCCGGCCTCCTTCCCCGGGGAGGGGTGGGATCTGCTACTTCTTAATCCCAAACCAGCAGAGAGGGACCAGGAGGAGGGGGGAGGATGTGGGGACGAGAGCTTTGGAAAGCGGATGGTGCTGTGACACAGTTAGCTGGTGTATGATTTATACCTAAGAAACCTAAAGGTCAGGAGGCTGACGGAGGCGGCCTGAGGCAGCCTAGGAAGTGACTGCGTTTGGAGGCTGTGCACGCCATCCATCGGCATCGACAGTGCAAGGCTGTAGCTGAGAATGTGTGCGAGAGGAAGGCGGTGTGAGTCCTGGGCAGGACCTTGGCCATCAGACCTCAGCACAGAGAAGCTACAGGTGTCACCCAAGGCCCTGGGACTGAGGCAGGGCAAGTGACTGGCCGAGGCAGGGCTGTATTTGCCCTGATCAAAAGGACTGCAGCTAAGAGAGTGTGGGGTCTCCAAAGGATCCGCAAGAGAAGAAAAGAAGTCAGCTGTAGGCGTCTGCTAAGTTCAGAGAACAGCAGTGCGAGATCTCCATGTACCAGTCAAAACAGAGCGCTCAGGCTCCCCTTACCTCTTCCTCCTCTTTGCCTGCCATCCTGGATATGTCAGAAAGGTAGATGGCAAATGGGAGAGGAGGAGTATAAGCGTAGGTGAGGAAAAAGAAGAGATCTACCATGTCTCTCTTCTCTGACTGCAGGCGTCCCACCTGTAAGTAGTCTGGAGTGGGCAGAGTGGGAAAAAGCCTCAATTTTAAATCAGGTTTAAAGGTTTAATTATTATATGAGACAGGATGATTAAACTACTTCCATTATTCTGTGACTTCGATGAAGGGAGGACTGTTTATGCTTCTCCCCTGTTTGATGCCATGGTCTCAAAACTAATTTGCCTCTAGACTCCCTTTTGCCCTCTCTGCTATCCCTCCTGCCCACTGACTTGGAGGCAGCCTATTGAATTTCAGCTCTGATCATGTCATACCTGTTCTCACAAACCTGTCATGTGCAAACCTCTCAGGGCTTTCCATGGGGGTAGAGGTGATGCTTCCTCTATTCAGTCCACAGGCGTCATTGTGGTGGTCATGGTGGCAGAGAACACACTTGTCTCCGGGGCTCCTGGGACCCTGGCCACAAGGTACAGATATAGTTTAGTTTGCTTGCAGCGGGGAAAATCAAGCGCACTGTTAAGTGAAATTGATCAACTGGAAATGTTGATGTATCATTAGTCACTGAGAAAAATAAACCAATCAGTCATCAAATATGTTTGATGGAAAATGTAAGAAACTAGAGTGGGTGATTTATTAACTCAAGAATTATTGCTGAGCCAAGCTCCATGCTAAGGAGCTGGGCAGACAACACTGTGGTGGTCGCAGCTCCTGCCCTCATGCAGTTTGCAGTCTATTACGTGGGAGGTTCACAAGAAATTATAGTGAGGTGTGAGGACTGTTTGATGGAGGAAGTCCCAGGTGCTTTGGATGCCCATGGCAGAGACATGGTCTAAAGCCTTACCAGTTTGAGTTTCCAACATTGGGGGATCAAATCTGCAAGCATATACCGATGTAGAAAGGAAACACATACCAGAGGGCCCCAGCTCCCAAGAAAAATAGAAGGAAATAGCATTACTGAGTAGGAACATAATTAGGAGGGCAAAGGCAAGAAAAGATCTGAACTGTCCAAGGATAGATGGGGAGACAGGATGACACTCATCAATCATGGGGGGAAAAAAGGCACCAAAGAATTATCATTTGCTTTTGAGATTGTTCATTGATTCCCTACGATGGGAATAAAATATTCGTATCTTGCAGATAATGGTTAACAGTGGATGTCAGTGTGGTGCAGCCTTTCCGTGGTGGAGGTGATGAGGCTCTGCTCAGATTTCCAAAGGCTGAGACTGTAACTGACCAGTGACCCTGTTGCTGAGCTCTGGAATCCTCGGTGTGCTTGCCCGAAGGCCACGCTTCCTCTGCCTATCCCCAGCCGATGACAGAGCGTGGCGGGGCTACTAAGAGAGACTTGTTCTAAGGAGACGCGGGGCCCTTCTGTTGGGGGACTTCCCACTTTCTTCCGCAGCTTCTCCCCCTAATGAATTTTTGCACATCTAACCTCAGAGGATCCAGACTAACACACCCTCCCAAGAGGGTTCCCGAGGAAACGAATAGATGTTTCTTGAAGCGCCTTTTTATCCGGTAATCATCCGTGCTGTCAGGGGAGGGGCTCCGGGGCCGGGCCACGTGGCATGGCATCCCACGCACCTGGTTCAAAGCTCGGCTCTTCCACTTTGGGCTGTGGGACCTGGGCCCAGTTACTTAATCTCTGCTACTCTCCTTCCTCCTCTGCAAAGTGGGGAACTCAATTTTTCCCTGACAGGCTTGTATTTGGTGGGATTGGTCAAAGTCACGCACGTCAAGTCTTAGCACAGTACCAGGCACGTACGTAGCTGGGCCGGGTGTCAAGGGCTTCATCCCTTTTCTCCTTCATCCTGGCCCCTGAGGGCGTCGGTCCTCTTTCACTTGGGGCCCCTTGATGCATCACCCTTCACCACAGCCTCGTGAAGCTGCTTCTCCAGGAAGCCCTGACTACCACAGCGCCAGGGTTGAGACCTTCTGCCTCTTCTTCTGACCTCCTGTTAGTGCCCCTCTCTTGGTTCTGATTGTGCCGGACCCTCCATGGTTTACAGGGGAGATCCCCCACGCTCCTTTTCTAGGAACCGCTCCTCCTCCGTCCACATGATTACCATGGGAGGCACACTGGTGCTCTGTCATTCTATCTCCTGGATACACTTGGTTGTTGCCTGGGTTCTGAAATAAGCCATGGGTACTTTCCCTAGGAGTCTTAGACTCAGGAGTGTCAAATCTGTCTCTCTCTGGGGGCAGCTAAGGCCATCACGTCTCAGGCTTGGAAGCTATTGGCAGCCCAGCCACGTGTTCCATGGCACGGAAGGAGAGAGCCAGGCCACAGGAGGTGCCCACATGGAGGAAGTGATGAAGGATGGAGCGAGGTCTGGCGACATTGAAGTCCTTGGTTCTGGTTATGCTGCAGGTTCTGAGAGACATTCCAACATGCTCATAAGCCATACCCTCCTTGCATAAGCTTGTTTGAGTAGAGTATCTGTCACTTCCAGCCTGAAGAGTTCTGAATAACGAAGGTGTTATTTTGTTCCGTCTTTCTAGCCCACCTTCCCACCTTGACTGTGAACCTCTCAGGGGCAGAGACCATTCCCCTCACTCTGCTTCTGCCCCCCAGTGCCCAGAATAGTGCTTGGCCCCTCCCTGCAGCTGCTCCAGACAGATGTGCGGTTGACAACAAGGCTAAATGAAACATTCTGCTCATGGAAGGTTTCTATATATTCTGTGCATGATGTCACAGGACCACTTTAAATCAATGCTCAAAATTCGGGTTTAAATGTGCTAAAAATGTTTGGTGGCAAGGACCGTGGACCCTTTTGGACAAGAGCTCAGGGCAGGTATTCCGTAAGAGGCATGGTGCAGTTTCAGGTGGGTGGGAGCTGCTAGGAGAAACAGTACGCGAGAGGAAACAATGTCACCACCCGCCCCAAGCCCCGGCTCCCCGGCTCCCCGGCTCCTCTTCTCTCTACTCTTCCACCAAGCAGCCTATTTAAAAATGCAAACACGAGAAGGGCACTGAGGCCACAACCTGCCTGTCTGTGGTTGTAGGTGCACAGCCTTTGGATTCGTTCTTAAGGCTCTTTGCACACATTATTCCATTTGACTCCTTGTCCTGTCCACAAGGACAGAAATTTTTGTATTTCACATACAACCTGGACCAGGCTGGCCTTTTCAGTAACATTAAGAGTTCAGATTCTGCTAATATTTATTACATGCCTCTGTGAGCCTGGGCCTGAGGGCTTTCTCATGTGCTCTCTCATCTAGCACAGAAGTGCCATGACCCAGGACTCGTGGTCCCCAGTTTACCGATAAGCAAGCAGACACAGAGAGGTGAAGCAACTGTGATGCATCACACAGCTAGCTGGGGAGTGGCTGACCTAGGACTCAGTCTAGTTCTGTTTCCGCCGTAACACGTGGGATGATCCACGGTGGATGGCCCTCGCGGGCAGGTCCTCCTTTCAAAAAGAAGAAAGTGGAAAGTGATTCTCTCAAATTGGGGAAAAAATTAGTCCCAAGCAGGGTTCCCCTTCTTGGTTCTGTAACGCAAGCAGGGCTGGGACTTGGGTAAGATGAGTGGACACTCACCTCGATGCAAAATGTAAGGGGTGCTGAAAAACTTGCCATCGAGATACACAGCATTCCAATCCAGTATTTAAAAAGTCAGAATTAGTGAAAAACACATCTGTGGTAAGATTTTAGCATTTTACTTAGAGATGGGCTCTGTCTATGGGGCCAGGATTAGGGTGAGGTCCACGGGACGGACTGTTTGAGTATGGGGTTGACCTTGGGTGGACGGTCCCAGGATGGAGAATGCCGCTACGAGGCCACCAGGAGCCATTTGTCTTCCTCCTTGGCTTACAGGTGACTAGGAGTTTCATTCTCCTTTGAGGTTAGGTGTGGCCACATGACTAAGTTCTCACGCAGAGTCAGTGGAATTGAGGTGCGTCACTCCAGACCTGGCCACGGAGAACTCCGGCATTCGATTCTTCATGCTCTTCCAGCTTGATACCCACCAGCACAGGGACCTCAGAAGCCAAGAGTTGAACATAAAATAACCCAGGAAGTGGGGTCACTAGTAGAGGAGAACAGCCCACCAGTCACATCAAGACCACCTTTCTGGATCTTAAGAGAATTTAAAAAAACTTATATTCTATTAATCCACTAAGATCTGGGGGGTTTATTTTCTCCAGCAGCTAGCGTTACCTTAACTGATACATAATATGGGACCAGAAGTGGGATGCAGCTGTTACAAAAACCTTCAATATAGGACATTGCCTTGGTGGGCAAGTGGCATACAGTAAGGAAACTGATCTCGGAGGCTGGAAATAATGGAAACCTATGATGTCCAGGTGCAAAACCTTTGGTACAATTGTCACCTGTGATAAATTGAAAGGCCAGCTATGTGCCTACTGGGCCTGTGGCTCTGGGGGACTCAGTTGGAAAGAGTCTGATAACATGTTAGATTTTACTCTCTGCTTCTGGCAATGGACTACAAAGAAAGAGATGAACTCAAGACAGATTTGGCTGAGTCCCCTTAAAACAGCTCACAGGAGCTGATTTAACAGAGACAGGAGCCACAAGAAATCATGAATGTAGGAAGATTCTCCCAGAGAGCAGAGCCAGCACCTGGTTAAGGATGTTTTCCCATCGTGAAAGCAGACACATCTCCAAATTCCAGTAGCAGATTGGTTATCTGACCTTTTCTATGTCTCCTCTTGGGCTGTGTGCTGCTCGATGCCTGGAGTGGCGTGGCATGTGTTGGTGAGATCACAGTGAGATTAGCATCGCACATTCCAGTGGCAAACAGTATAACATGCCAGGGGGCTTCCACATGCCTTGTGCTCTTTTGCCCAGTAATTCCATGTACAGCAGTCTGTTCTAAAGAAACAGGCTGGGGCACCTGGGTGGCTCAGTGGGTTGGGCGTCTGCCTTCAGCTCAGGTCATGGTCTCGGGGTCCTGGGATTGAGCCCTGCATCGGGCTCCCTGCTCAGCAGGGAGTCTGCTTCTCCCTCCCCCTTTGTCCCTACCTCCTGCTCACACACACTCTCTCTCTCTCAAATAAATAAAGTCTTAAAAAAAAAAGAAACGGGCTGATGTGTAAATAAAGATTTAGGCTCAAAGATATCCAATGTAGTGCTATTTAAATAATAAAAACTTCGGGGCGCCTGGGTGGCATAGCGGTTAAGCGTCTGCCTTCGGCTCAGGGCGTGATCCTGGCGTTCTGGGATCGAGCCCCACATCAGGCTCCTCCGCTATGAGCCTGCTTCTTCCTCTCCCACTCCCCCTGCTTGTGTTCCCTCTCTCACTGGCTGTCTCTATCTCTGTTGAATAAATAAATAAAATCTTTTTTTAAAAAATAAAATAATAATAAAAACTTCGGGGCACCTGAGTGGCTGAGTCGTTTAAGTGTCTGACTCTTGATGTTGGCTCAGGTCATGTCTTGAGATCCAAGCCCGGCTTTGGGGCCTGTGCTCAGCAGGCCATCTGCTTGGGATTCTCTCCCTCTCCCCCTCCCTCTGCTTGTGCATTCTCTCTCTCTCAAATAGATAAATACATCTTTAAAAAAATAAATAAATAAATGGGAGACTACCTAAATATCCAACGATGAATTAAATAAAAGATCTAGTAAATTTATCGGCTATTTATAGCATAGAATGTTACTCATCCATTAACCTTTTTGGTATATAAGAAGTGTTTCATGACTTGGGAAAAGCTTATCATGCAAAATTATATGTCAGTGAAGACTGCCGTTCAGTAAAGACATATGCACAGCAAAAAAACCCAAAACAAAACAAACCCCCCCCCAAACCCAGAAAAGGAATTTGTTAATATGTTCATGGTGATTTTATAGGGAATTATAGGGTTTATTAGAGATGCCATCTTGGAGGTTTTGGTAATACACAGATTTGCCACAAAGGGTGTAGATGATGGCTTTTATAATTAGGGTGAAGACTTTCCCTTGAAAGAATTGATGGTGAGCCAAGGCCTTCTTGTCCCTGCTTCTCTTCCTCTTCCAGCACTTGGTTTGATGAACTGGAAACAGCACTGGCCTGAGAATCAGAAGCCCTGACTTCAGGGTTGAGTCGCTGGGTGAACTTGCGCCTCACCGGGGCCTGTTCTCTCATTTGTACCCGACGGGGGCTGCGTGGGATGCTGTTGATCTGGCCTTTCCAGTTCAGAAAGTCTGTACGCAAATGTGCTGAATCACCCTCCAGTTCATCATTCCTTGAGGCAAAACCAACCCTAAATCTTGGAGCCTGATAGACTTTGAAATTGGCCCTCATTTTAATTCTCAAGTTCTTAGCGTGAGAGCAACATTCAATATGGTTCTGAAATATCTCATGCAAAAAAGTGCCAGAGTCATAGACTGAAATATTTATTTGAATATAAATGAACTCAGATTTGCCAAAATGCGTTCCCCCTGTTGTCATGGACACAAATGCCTGACTTTCTGATTTGCATTTCTTCTCTAATGGGTACAATATGTTTCAGCTCCTCATTGGTGCTGGGATTGGATAGGAGAAACTCACCCTTCTGTGAGCTCCCCAAAATGTCAGCCAGTGGGGAACTTTCGTGCCTTTGGTTCCACTTCCCTGAGCCAGCTGGAAGTAAGTTTGTGTCCCCTTAGGGTCAGGGCAGCGGCTCAGAAGACTCCCGGCCCCTCCCAGCCAGCTTCTCCGGGAGGGACAAGCTGTGGATTTTAGAGGGGCCAGGGTGCCTTCTACCTACTGCTTCTCGTGGTCTCTCCTCCTCCCGCCCCTTAGGAAGTTCACCTTTGCTCCTTACTCTTTTTTTTTTTTTTAAGATTTTATTTATTTATTTGACAGAGAGAGAGACAGCTAGTGAGAGAGGGAACACAGGCAGGGGGAGTGGGAGAGGAAGAAGCAGGCTCCCAGCAGAGGAGCCTGATGTGGGGCTCGCCCAGAACACTGGGATCACGCCCTGAGCCGAAGGCAGATGCTTAATGACGGAGCCACCCAGGCGCCCCTGCTCCTTGCTCTTGAATAGTGAGGGTTGCAGGGATTCTTGCATGGATGTTCCTGGTCCCTGCCCACAGTGCTCCTTCTCTGTGATCCCTCTTAGTCCTAGGTTGCCCTCTGCCCTCCTTCTAAGCTCAAATCCTTGGAATCACGTTCTCCCTTGCCTCTTCACCTCAAAAAAGACAGTCACCAAGTCTCCTGATTCTACTCCCCCCCCAAAAATCCCCCAAATCTCACTGAGTCTTGTTTTCCAGGTACCAAGGAGAAAAGTCTTTCTAAAATGCTAATGGGATCTTATGATTTTTCTTCAGTCCCTTTAGTGGCCCTGTTGTTAAGAGAAAGTCCCAAATCCTTANCAGAATCACGTCCTCCCTTGCCTCTTCACCTCAAAAAAGACAGTCACCAAATCTCCTGATTCTACTCCCCCCCAAAAACCCCCCAAATCTCACTGAGTCTTGTTTTCCAGGTACCAAGGAGAAAAGTCTTTCTAAAATGCTAATGGGATCTTATGATTTTTCTTCAGTCCCTTTAGTGGCCCTGTTGTTAAGAGAAAGTCCCAAATCCTTACCATGGCTTTTGAGACTCTGTCCTGTCTGGTTCCTGTCCCCCTTTTCAATCTCATCTCACACCACCTGGTCCTGTGCTTGCTATACCCCAGGCACACTGGCCATCTTTGTGTGCCCTGTTCCTTCCCCCTTGTGGCCATTGCCCATGCTGTCCCCTCACTTGGAGCTCTTTCCTCTTGCCCCAGCGGACACTTCTCAGTTTTCAGGTTTTACCTTAAATGTCACTTGTTAAGGGATGTCTTCTCTGATACCCCAGGGAGGTTAGATATTCCCTAGATGAATGTACTCAGCATCCCTGGCTTTTCGTCTATGGACTTGTCACAACTGGAATTAAATCCTGATCTCATGCCTAACTCCTCTGCCAGGCCATAAGCTCAGCAATGGCTCAGATCAGGTGTGCGCAGTTGGCCATTATATCTCCAGCCCCTTGTGGGGTGTCAGGGACATGGTAGGTGCCAAATAATTACTTGAATGAAAATGAACTCTTCTGATCGGTTGTCAGAATAAATTTCTAAATCACAAATCTGACCCCATAAGCCATCAACCCATGACTCTCTCCTTCCCTGACAAAACCAAGTGACTCAAACATTATCTGAGGGCTCCTTGAATAAAATGAGTGCACACAGGGTCCACTGTGGTCTGACTCCCAGCCCATCTTCGCAGCCCCGTGTCCTCACACGCCCGCCCGACCCTGCAGGCCCCAGGCAGAGCCCACACTTCAGAATCTCCTGACCCCCTCCCCCCGCCCCGTGGCTTCCATGCTCTGAGCCTTGGTGCTTACGGCTGGGTTTGTCTTTTCCCTCCTCTGTGGAGAACTTCAACAGCCTGGATGAAGGAGCCCAGGCCTTCCCTCCTCCGAGAAGCCTCCTCCACCCCAGCCCGCTGGCCCAGTCCTTCATGCAGAAGTTTGTCTGTGTCACCCTCTCGTGAGCTGCTTTAGGACAGGAAGCCCATCTTGTTCTCCCGTGTCACTTGCGACCAGCGCGAGATCTGCCCACAGCGNCCTGGCCCACAGCGTGATGAGGGAACATTTTTTCTCCGCTCCGCATGCTTTCTGTCTGCTCCCACGTGGGAAAGCTCTTCTGCCTCCCTTCGTGCCTGGAAGCGCCCCCGCTCCAACCCCTTCCTGCCTGCGCCCTCCCTCCGGTCAGAGTGAGGGCATGCTCTGGAACAAATGGCATTCGTAGGTGGCATGTCTGTGTCTTAAAGGCAGGGACAGAGGCTCTGCCCCTCTTCGGCCTGTTAATCCGGCCACCCTCCCCTCTGAGACAGCTTCTATGCCTCAGCCCGAGAGGTGAGTCGCACGGGGCCTGCTCTGAGGGTCTCACCAACCTCACCTTTGGAGGTTCGGGCCTCCTGGCAAAGCTTTGCTCCCTGTCTCGGCTTTTCCCACAGAGTCCTGCATATGAGGGCCTGAGGAAAAGACGCTGGACCCATGGCCAGTTGCCGGGATAAAGGGCTGCTTTGTTTCCTAATTTGATTATGGTGCCCAGTGCCTGGGCTTCACCTGGGCAGGCCTCCATGGCCCCCACTGCCTCCCTCATGTGGTCACTGAAATCATCGTTCTCAATTCAGAGAGCCTGGGTTCAAATCCCGACTCACCACTTGCTGATTGAGTGACCGTGGACAAGTGACGAGGCCTGCATTTCCTCACCTAAAAAACAGGGACATCAGTCGTGTTCACCTCTTAAGGCTTTTGTGAAGATTATTTTTATTTTATTTATTTAAAGATTTTATTTATTTATTTATTTGAGAGAGAGAAGAGAGCACAAGCAGGGGGGAAGGGCAGAGGGAGAGGGAGAAGCGGACTCCCCACTGAGCAGGGAGCCTGCTGTGGGGCTCGATCCCAGGACCCTGCCATCATGACCTGAGCCAAAGGCAGATGCTCAACTGACTGAGCCACCCAGGCGCCCCTGTTGTGAAGACTGAATGAGAGATTCTGAGCACGGCGCCTGGCNTGCCCAGTGCCTGGGCTTCACCTGGGCAGGTCTCCATGGCCCCCACTGCCTCCCTCATGTGGTCACTGAAATCATCGTTCTCAATTCAGAGAGCCTGGGTTCAAATCCCGACTCACCACTTGCTGATTGAGTGACCGTGGACAAGTGACGAGGCCTGCATTTCCTCACCTAAAAAACAGGGACATCAGTCGTGTTCACCTCTTAAGGCTTTTGTGAA
>NW_023178281.1:0-388 GCF_002007445.2 Ailuropoda melanoleuca
ATTCCACATTGGGTGTAGGGGCCTGGGGAGGATCCAGCCCTTAGAACCAAGAAACAAAGTGTGAGTGGAAACCCCTTTAAGTCACGACGGCCTAATGGAAGGTGGAAAAGGAATCAAGGTGCTTTGGTACCGTGAGTGAAACACGACGAACACAGCACTGAGAAAGACAATTCTGCCAATACCCGCTTCCAACGAAATGTTTGCTCCCTGGGGAAATCCTGTCAAAACTGCTGGCGGCAATGGAACGAAAAGGCCCAAAACACGTCCGTCAGAAACAACACCGTACAGGGACCGTCTGAGCACTATCATCACCCTTCGTGAATAGGGAAACATGAGGGAAAGTGGTCGCGGAAGCCTGACGAGAGTGCCCCATAGTGGTCTCTGAGAC
>NW_023178281.1:677-2805 GCF_002007445.2 Ailuropoda melanoleuca
GTGCTTTGGTACCGTGAGTGAAACTCGATTAACACAGCACTGCGTAAGACAATTCGGCCAAAACCTGCTTCCAAAGAAGTGTTTGCTCCCTGGGGAAATCCTGTCAAAACTGCTGGCGGCAATGGAACAAAAGGCCCAAAACACGTCCGTTCAGAAACAACACCGTACAGGGACCGTCTTAGCACTATCATCACCCTTCGTGAATAGGGAAACATGAGGGAAAGTGGTCGCGGAAGCCTGACGAGAGTGCCCCACAGTGGTCTCTGAGACACCACACAGTCCAGGGAAATATCAACGATCATCATCTCTCGTGAGTAAGGGAGCATGAATGAAAAGGTTCAGGATTTTCGAGGACTCAGCGCCCTTCTCATTGGTAATAAAGCAGAGCGTCCAGGGAAACACCTCCAGCGAACAGCAGCCTTTTCACTGGGGACCCCGATTCCACATTGGGTGTAGGGGCCTGGGGAGGATCCAGCCCTTAGAACCAAGAAACAAAGTGTGAGTGGAAAGCCCTTGAAGTCACGACGGCCTTATGGAAGGTGGAACAGGAATCAAGGTGCTTTGGTACCGTGAGTGAAACACGAAGAACACGGCACTGAGAAAGACAATTCGGCCAAAATCCGCTTCCAAAGAAATGTTTGCTTCCTGGGGAAATCCTGTCAGAACTGCTGGCGGCAATGGACCGAAAAGGCCCAAAACACGTCCGTCAGAAACAACACCGTACAGGGACCGTCTTAGCACTATCATCAACATTCGTGAATAGGGAAAGATGAGGAAAAGTGGTCACGGAAGCCTGACGAGAGTGCCCCATAGTGGTCTCTGAGACACCACACAGTCCAGGGAAATATCAACGATCATCATCTCTCGTGAGTAAGGGAGCATGAATGAAAAGGTTCAGGATTTTCGAGGACTCAGCGCCCTTCTCATTGGTAATAAAGCAGAGCGTCCAGGGAAACACCTCCAGCGAACAGCAGCCTTTTCACTGGGGACCCGGATTCCACAATGGGTGTAGGGGCCTGGGGAGGATCCAGCCCTTAGAACCAAGAAACAACGTGTGAGGGGAAACCACTTGAAGTCACGACGGCCTTATGGAAGGTGGAACAGGAATCAAGGGGCTTTGGTACCGTGAGTGAAACACGACGAACACAGCACTGAGAAACACAATTCGGCCAAAACCCGCTTCCAACGAAATGCTTGCTCCCTGGGGAAATCCTGTCAAAACTGCTGGCGGCAATGGAACGAAAAGGCCCAAAACACGTCCGTCAGAAACAACACCGTACAGGGACCGTCTTAGCACTATCATCACCCTTCGTGAATAGGGAAACATGAGGGAAAGTGGTCGCGGAAGCCTGACGAGAGTGCCCCATAGTGGTCTCTGAGACACCACACAGTCCAGGGAAATATCAACGATCATCATCTCTCGTGAGTAAGGGAGCATGAATGAAAAGGTTCAGGATTTTCGAGGACTCAGCGCCCTTCTCATTGGTAATAAAGCAGAGCGTCCAGGAAAACACCTCCAGCGAACAGCAGCCTTTTCACTGGGGACCCCGATTCCACATTGGGTGTAGGGGCCTGGGGAGGATCCAGCCCTTAGAGCCAAGTAACAAAGTGTGAGGGGAAAGGCCTTGAAGTCGCGACGGCCTTATGGAAGGTGGAACAGGAATCAAGGTGCTTTGGTAGTGAGTGAAACACGACGAACACAGCACTGAGAAAGACAATTCAGCCAAAACCCGATTCCAAAGAAATGTTTGCTACCTGGGGAAATCCTGTCCAAACTGCTGGCGGCAATGGAACGAAAAGGCCCAAAACACGTCCGTCAGAAACAACACCGTACAGGGACCGTCTTAGCACTATCATCACCCTTCGTGAATAGGGAAACATGAGGGAAAGTGGTCACGGAAGCCTGACGAGAGTGCCCCATAGTGGTCTCTGAGACCCCACACAGTGCAATGAAATATCAACGATCATCATCTCTCGTGAGTAAGGGAGCATGAACGAAAGGTTCAGGATTTTCGAGGACTCAGCGCCCTCCTCATTGGTAATAAAGCAGAGCAACTTGGAAAACACCTCCAGCGAACAGCAGCCTTTTCACTGGGGACCCCGATTCCACATTGGGTGTAGGGGCCCT
>NW_023178281.1:2962-3109 GCF_002007445.2 Ailuropoda melanoleuca
AACACAGCACTGAGAAAGACAATTCGGCCAAAACACGCTTCCAACGAAATGTTTGCTCCCTGAGGAAATCCTGTCAAAACTGCTGGCGGCGATGGAACGGAAAGGCCCAAAACACGTCCGTCAGAAACAACACCGTACAGGGACCGT
>NW_023178282.1:0-979 GCF_002007445.2 Ailuropoda melanoleuca
TGGGCAGGGCACTTGCCCTCTCTGTGCCTCCCCTGTAAAAGGGGAGTCATGCTAGTACCCAGCCACCCACAAAGGGTGGCCGGGAGGGTGATGTGAGGTGAAGTGTGCCAAGTGTTCAGAACAGAGGCTGGCACCGGCGTGTGCTATTTTACGTGTCTGCTGTTATTATTACTGACAACGTGAAACAGACGCTCTCTGAATGTTGCTTCCGGAATCTTTAAAAAAATACCAGCTTCCTCTAGCTCTGGAATACTGGGCTGGTCTTAACTAGATGCTTCAAAACTTTGGCACAGACTGAGTCTGTGTGCCTGCGTGTGGTGTGTGTCCCTGTGTCTATGTCCCTGCGTCTGTCTACAGGTGACGGGGAAGATGTCTTGTGACAAGCCCGTTACCAGCACCCCTGCCTGCCCTTTTGCATGGAGCCCCCCTTCCCTCCCAGCTCCTGCCCTCGACACCCCGGACGCCGTGCCCCTCCACCGCACACACTCAACATGGCAGGCACCGTCAGTGCCTTTGCTCGTGCTGCTCCTGAACGGGGACCCTCTTCTCAGTCCCCCAGAAGATCCTGGCTCGCTCTCCCAGAACCACCTCCAGAGCGCCCGTGAGCCTCCCCAGACCTGCTCTGCCCACACCGTCCCGGCTCTGGGGCACTTCTGACACGTCCCTCCNAACGTCCCTCCTCTGA
This sequence comes from Ailuropoda melanoleuca, assembly GCF_002007445.2. Classification (NCBI taxonomy): domain Eukaryota; kingdom Metazoa; phylum Chordata; class Mammalia; order Carnivora; family Ursidae; genus Ailuropoda; species Ailuropoda melanoleuca. Next base: position 686 of record NW_023178282.1, read on the forward strand.
GAATCCTTCCCACAGCCCCTCCTCGGAGAACAGGTGCGCCCTCTGCCCTCCACACCGCCCTGCAGGGCTGTGGGGCTCCCGGAGAGACCCTGCGCCCAGGATGGGGTGTGGGGGCCCCAGCCGCAGACTGGCAGAGCCATCCCTGCCTTCCTGCCTCCCCTGGGCAGTCACAACCTCACGTGCCTCGCGCACCACGCCCCTCCCCACATGTGCGGCTGGGGTGCAGCTCCACGGGAAGGGACCCAAGACCACAGCTGAAGCCGCATGTGGGTACACGTCTCAAGAGGAAGCCCA
>NW_023178283.1:0-606 GCF_002007445.2 Ailuropoda melanoleuca
TAAAGCATGGTTTTGAGTCTGAAGTGGAGGGAGCCTTTCCTGCCAGGGGAGAAGGAGTGGAAAGGAATGTGTGCCAGGGGTGGTAATGTATTGTGTCCGGGCGTCATGGATTGTGGTGATTCCATGGTGCTGTGTGACGGCCGGGGTGGCTGCCTGGCGCTTAGCAAACCCTTGAATGCTGGTGTTTGTCCCTGTGAGTGCAGCAGTGGTGGTGGTGAGAAGAGAGATCTCGGGGCACGAGAGCGCTCACATTGGGCCAATAGAAGTTTGCACTTGAGGTAAGATGAGAGAATTATTATTTTTTAAAAGATTTTATTTATTCATTTGACAGAGAGAGAGTGAGCACAAGCAGGCAGAGTGGAAGGCAGAGGAAGAGGGAGAAGCAGGCTCCTGGTTGAGCAGAGAGCCGGATGTGGGGCTGGATCCCAGGGCCCCGGGATCATGACCTGAGCTGAAGGCAGTCACTTAACCAACTGAGGCACCCAGGTGCCCCAAGATGAGAGAACTAAGTGCCTGTTAGAGGAGTCTGTGTTCTAGAGCTTACAGGTGTTACCACTTGTGATAGGGAGCTTCCTGAGGGTTGTTTTCCCTTAAGGGTGGAGGGTA
>NW_023178284.1:0-790 GCF_002007445.2 Ailuropoda melanoleuca
ATGAAAAGCAAATAAGATCTGGGGGATAAAGAGGGTTTGAGTTAAATTCTCTGCTGCCTGCTCTGAGATGTTGTACACGCTCCCGACCAGTGCCCTTGATGCCCAAACACAGGGACACTGCGCTGATTACAGGACCGGATCTCCAGTCTGGGAGAAGCTGTTAATTTCTTCTTTTTCCTCCAGTACTTTTCCGTTCCTGCCCCAATTATGGGAGGCCAGGCTGCCACGACTATGACACAGAAGAACTTGCCCAGGTCTGATCACCGTAAAGCGTTGGCAATTTTTCCGAGAATGAAACCCTGTTATTATTTATCTGAATGTTTTTGATGGTTGTCACGGTGGTGACTGTTAGCAAAGGTCGTGGCGGCATTTCAGTTGTTAAATAGTGATTGAGCAGGAGCGAGGTGGCAGGAACTGTGCTCCCTGGTGGCGCGGTGGGGAGATCGCGGTGACGACAAGGTGGCAGAGGAAGAGGTGCGACTGAATAGAGGTGCTGGCTCGGGGGGTGACAGTGGGGCTCGTGGAAGAGAGGGGGTTGCAGTGACCGTGNAATGGGAATGGTATCAGCTGTGCTGATGGAGGGCTGGCAGCTGTGCTGGAGACTGCCTGCAGGGAGAGGTGTGTGACGGTGACCGGGAGTGTCAGACACTGATGGTGGAGCTGGTTTGTGATGGTTGTGAATGTGGAGATGGGGGCGAGCATAGCCGAGGGGAGATACATAGATACAGATATGTAGATAAATATATGTGTAATATACATACGTATACAAAAAACCTATACACATATACAT
>NW_023178285.1:0-4911 GCF_002007445.2 Ailuropoda melanoleuca
TTTTTTTTTCCTATGTCAACACTTCTCGTTGCAAAATCCTGGAATTATTTTATAGGTCTGCAAATATGCTTTTCCTCCCCCCCACCCAATACCATAGGACTGTATCGGTGCTTTTCTGTGCTCAGACTTTTCCTAACTGCTCACAATCTGCCAGCAAGCTGCGTGCATACCGTGTCAATCTCAGCAAAGTAGATCTCCGACGTGAGGCGCTTACCTTCGATTTCTGCACCATTATACATTTTAGATGTCTCTCTCTATCCCCAGACATTGGAAGAAAAGGGGGATGAGAACATTCTCATCCTCGGGGAGCTTTGCCGGGGACGGGGATGCCCTTCATTTGCCTGCGAGTGAGGCCCCAGTGGTCCAGGTATTTGTAGCAACAGTGCTTGTACGTCATCTTTGCACTGAGGTCTCCCAAAACTCAGTGTCCTAGATTCAAAATCGACTGGGCTGGGGGCATTTTGAAAGGTGCGTTTTTCCCACTCTTGACTGTGCTGAAAATTGGCACACCAGCCATTCATTTATGATTTGGGGTCTCTCTCTCTCTCTCTCTCTCTCTCTCTCATTCTTTAGAGGTCTGTCTCTTTGCATTAAGCCCTTGAAGATGTGTCAGACATCTTGATTTCCTTTTGCTGGCCAGGTGTTCAATAAACATCTGATAAATAAATGATAAGAGGGAGAAGGAGGGAATAAAGGAATAGGAGAATATCTGAGACACTAAATGGAATGAATTGGCTGGAAGTTCCTTTGCTTTCTTCTCCAGATACATAACAGTGATTCATCTACAATCCCTGCTTTCAGAGATATTCTGATGGGTGGAAAATGAAATTTGACCGATCTTTACCAAGGGAAACTTTAAAAAAAAAATTTTTTTTTTTGGCAAAGATTGTTCTTGTCCTACTTAACCTTGGATGTAAAGATTATGCTTTTTCATAAAGGGCTGGAAATAAAAGTTAAGGCTCGTTTCAACTGGTAGGGAAAAAGAAAAATTTCCAGTGCAATCCGTTGCATGTGCAGAGCAATGATAAAGTGTCCCTCCGAGGCATCCTTTCCTTTCTCCGGAACAACCTGAAATGTATGACCCTCAGTCAAAGGGACTTTGGAAAAATATAAAGCCCAGGTCCTGCGTTTCCAGCTCCTCACAGTTGAATGATTAAACTCTGTCCAGTGAACTCGCAAGCAGTAGATTACAATCATTTACATTAATTTTGTTAGTGTCTCATGGAAGCTGCAGAACGTCCATGCACATCATTATAAAGGCAGGCAGATCCAATCTGCTGTTCACAGAAACCCCGAGGCACAGCCCCGAGCCCAAATACGGCTATCCTGGGCATGCACGTCGGGAATTGATCTCAAGATGCTTTAAGCTTCTTAGCTAGCCTCGTTTGCATAGTTGGAGCCTAGAGAGTGCTGGAAAACAAAAGGGCTTTTTCGCTGATGAACTGACCTTCAAGGAGTTTTACCTGAAAAGCGGTCTCTGTATTTTATGTTTGGTTTTAATTTACTTTTAAAAGTTTTATTCAGTTTTTTATTGGCTATGTTTGACATAGAATATTATGTAAGTTTAAGGGGTATAGCACGTTAATTTGGTGCACATATATATATATATATTACATATTATATGTATAGTAGTATGGATGCTGTTGTAGGGCAAATGCACAAGTTCCTCAAAAAAGAAAAAAAAAATTAGATCTGCCATATGATGCAGCCGTCCCTCTTCTGGACATGTATGTACCCAAGGAACATGGAAATAGGATACCAGAGAGAGATATCCACTCTCGTGTTTGTTCTTTTTTGGGTTTTTTCTATGCCAGTGTATCAATGTCCTGTAATGCAAAAACCACCAGGATGGCGTATGCCGGTGAAAAAGTACTTGGTTTTATTAGAGCAGCAAGACAGAGCCCTCAACATCCAAGCAGTAGGCTAAAGGCAACCCCATAGACCCTAATCGCCAGAATCTCATGTTAAGGTCCCTTATGGGACAAAAGGGACTTTGCAGATAGGATGAAACACCTTGAAATTGGGGGAGTATCTGCAACCATCTGGGTGAGCCCAATGTCATCTCGGGGCTCCCTATATGAGGGAGGCAAATAGAAGTTTGCACACACACAGAAGAGGAGGAAGGACAGTGGGCAGACAGATTGGAAGATTGAAAGATGGGAGGGATGTGGCCACAAGCCCAGGGCCTCCTGGAGCCCCAGAAGCTGGAAGAGGCAGGAAGGCCCCTCCCTGGAGCCTCTGGAGGGAGCAAGCCTCTCCCCCACCTGGATCTCAGTGGTCCTGCCCCGCTTGGATCTCAGGGGTCCTGCCCCGCCTGGATCTCAGAATTGTGCAATGAGTTTCTATTGTTCTAAGCCGGCAACACTGTAATATTTTAAAACCAGCTGCATGAAACTTTTATACACCATGGAATGCTGTCCTGGCTATATTTTAGGTAGGCTGGAAGTGCTGTGAAAGCTTATTTCATTTACTATTTTTAAAATTTTTATTTATTTTAAAAATTTAAGTTACCACGAACACGCAGTGTTATAGTAGTTTCAGGTGTATGGTACAATGATTCAACACATCTGCACACTACTAGATTTATTCTTTTAGTCTCTCATTGTGATAAAATGCACACAGCATTTACCATTCTAACCATTTGATTGATTGATTGATTTACTTTTTACCATTCTAACCATTTTTAAATGTCCAACTCAGTGGCGTTTAGTGCATTCACAGAGTTGTGTAACCATCGCCTCTGTCCCGTTACATGCTACTTGCCATGTGCTCCCCAACCCTGGGTAACCACAAATGTACCTTATGTCTGTATGGATTTTCATGTCCCAGACTTTTCACATAATCCTACAGCATGTGGGGTCTGTCTGGCTTCTTCCATTGGATACAGTGTTTTCAAGGTGCCTCCATATCATGTCACACCCGCTGGGATGGCTATACTCAGGAAGGGAGGGAGGAAGGGGGGAAGGAGGGAGGGAAAGAGGGAGGGAGGAAGGAAGGAAAAGAAAGGAAAACAAATGTTGGCAAGAATATGAGAGATTGGAAACCCTGGCCTTCCTGGGAATGTAAATGGCATAGCCATTGAGGAAAACAGTTTCTCTCAGTTCCTTATCAAAAAGATAAACAGAATTACCATATGACCCCAGCAAATTTCCCCACTTTCCTACTTGTTTCTCTTGGGACACTTCGGAACAAACCCCGGTACCAAGAGCCTTTCCTTCTGGATTCGCTTGTAGGGAACCGGATCGAAGGGAAGCATCAGTGTATCTACTGAGTCCCGAGGTAAAATCCCATGGCTCGTCATCAGAAATTCCAGGGAAATGGGTAGCTACACACGTCTAATCACACAGAGGTTTCAAAGATGAAAACAAAGTAATAGGCCCTTTGTAGATTCCCCTCGTCTCAAAACCAGGTCACCATCGAGGGAGAATATTCTCACCCCTGGCATGGCAGTTATGAATCGTGTAGTTTACAGGTGTAGCTAAGCCCGCCTTCATTTTACAATTTTCTTGATGGAAAATTTCTCCCAACATCCCCTTTGCCCTCCCGGCATGAACGAGCACCCTTCCACACGACCACATGGCTCCCAAAGGTTTCTTTTAAAGCTCTTCTTACACATCTCATCATAGGGAATGATTTGGGGCAAAAAATAAGAAACAGTATTAAATGAGCAGAACACGCAGTAGCAACTGACGGATGTTCCCAAAAGTTTCAATGATTTCCCTCCATGTGTAGACTGAGTAAAGGGTGCAGGGCAATGCATTTTAGTGTGGTAGGTTCACAGATGTTTTGTCTCTTTTTTAAAATCTGCTCACTTCTTTAGATATCCAGATTAAGAATCCCAATGGCTGGGTTTGGATCTAAGCGCCCAGTGGGTGAGGAATAGTATCGGTCGCTGGAAAAAAGAATCCAGGAAGACTGACTGCATTGTTTCCACCATCATCGGAGGCCCGTCTATGTCCCAAGTCTTGATCAATATACACGGTTTTGTTCCGAGCCTGGGACCGCATGAGAAAGCAGAAAATCACAGTTATTGACAGAGACGGATGCCGGAATTGAAAGGTATCCAGGAGTATTATCCTGGGGAAACTGTAGTGATCACTGGACATTCTTCCAACGTGGAGCAAAGAAGAAAAACAAGGAACGAAAAATGCCCTAAATTATGTAAAGGGATTCAACGTGGGGGTACCCTCAGACATTCCGAGTGATCGCTCTCGAAAGAACACATAGGTATAATGGGACGCCGGGGCTTCATGTCAAGTTCTGAGGAGTCATCCATTGGCTGGGAAATTCAGTTCAAAAATACGGAAACGTGCACCAAAATAGCTTTTAAAAAAACAGACTGCCTTTAATTAATACCCTTGAGATGAATGTGCCTTTCTTTGCATTAATTCCTTTATTTCAAAATTGTACAGAGCGACCCTGTCTTTTCCATTCAAGGTGCCACTTTCTGGAACATGGGAATGAACAGGCACAAATCAAGAATGGAGGAAATCGGGGGCGCAAAGGCGTAGGAGCGTTGGAGACGGTTTCCCATGCCGTTGCGGTGTGCTGGGACTCCTTGGGAACGTTTGCATCCCAGAGCTCGCTAACAGCATCATTTGCCCAACCACTAATTAAAGCTAGGGGGATGAGGCTCCTATTACAGGATCAGCATTTTCCAAAGAAGTCTTGCAGCTGGTTTAAACAAAAATGGATTCATTAATGGGAAGTCCTTAATTAATAGAATTTGTAAGAGCTTTAGAGAGTGATAGGGATATTTCAGAATCAGAAATGACGTAGGCAGGAGAAACATCCAAGCAGACCACAACACTGTCCCCATGAAAACCCCTAGCAAGAGATGCAAGCCAGGACTAGAAAATATGTGTGTGTGTGTGTGTGTGTGTGTATGTGTATATAATATATATATATATA
>NW_023178286.1:0-1372 GCF_002007445.2 Ailuropoda melanoleuca
GGCCTGGGAAGCGTCCAGCATTTAGAACCAAGAAACAAAGTGTGAGGATAAAGCCCTTAATTTCACAACGCAACAAGGTGCTTTTGTACCGTGAATGAAACACGACGAACGCAGCACTGAGAAACACAATTTGGACAACAGCCGCTTCCAACGAAATGTTTGCTTCCTGGGTAAATCCTATCATAACGGCTGGTGGCAATGGAACGAAAAGGCCAAAAATATGTGCCTCAGAAACAGCACCGTACAGGGACCGTCTTAGCACTATCNGTCACCCTTCGTGAATAGGGAAACCTGAGGGAAAGTGGTCGTGGAAGCCTGACGAGAGTGCCGCATAGTTGTCTCTGAGACCCCACACAGTCCAGGGAAATATCAACGATCATCATCTCTCGTGAGTAAGGGAGCATGAATGAAAAGGTTCAGGATTTTCGAGGACTCAGCGCCCTTCTCATTGGTAATAAAGCAGAGCGTCCAGGAAAACACCTCCAGCGAACAGCAGCCTTTTCACTGGGGACCCCGATTCCACATTGGGTGTAGGGGCCTGGGGAGGATCCAGCCCTTAGAACCAAGAAACAAAGTGTGAGGGGAAAGCCCTTGAAGTCACGACGGCCTTATGGAAGGTGGAACAGGAATCAAGGTGCTTTGGTACCGTGAGTGAAAACCGAGAACACAGCACTGAGAAAAACAATTTGGCCAACAGCCGCTTCCAACGAAATGTTTGCTTCCTGGGTAAATCCTATCAAAACTGCTGGTGGCAATGGAACGAAAAGGCCAAAAATATGTGCGTCAGAAACAGCACCGTACAGGGACCGTCTTAGCACTATCATCATCCTTCGTGAATAGGGAAACATGAGGGAAAGTGGTCGTGGAACCCTGACGTGAGTGCCACATAGTGGTCTCTGAGACACAACACAATCCAGGGAAATGTCAATGAACATCATCACTCATGAATAAGGAAGCAAGAATGAAAATGTTCAAGAATTCCAAGGACTCAGCACCCTTCTTTTTGGTAATAAAGCAGAGCGTCCTAGAAAACACCTCCAGCTAACATCAGCCTTTTCACTGGGGACCCTGATTCCACATTGGTGTATGGGCCTGGGAAGGATCCACCACTTAGAACCAAGATCAAAGTGTGAGATTCAAGCCCTTGAAGTCACATCAGCCTTATGGAAGGTGGAACAGGAATCAAGGTGCATTTTTTACCGTGAGTGAAACCCGAAGAACACAGCACTGAGAAACAAAATTTGGCCAAAACCCACTTCCAAGGAAATGTTTACTTCCTGGGTAAATCCTAACATAACGGCTGGTGGCAATGGAACGAAAAGGCCAAAAATATGTCCGTCAGAAACAGCACCGTACAGGGACCGTCTTAGCA
>NW_023178287.1:0-3861 GCF_002007445.2 Ailuropoda melanoleuca
TCTTGGCTATTGTTTGTTCATCAAAGAATAACTGAGTAATTGCTGGGCATTTGGGACATGGCAAACAAACAGTGCAGATATAATCCCTGATTTTGTGAAGTCTATTTTCTGGAGGGGAAGAAGCTCGAAAGTGACTTCTATCATACTTTATTGTAGGAACAAGGTATCCTCAAGTCTTCTGTTATTATCCAAATATATGACACTCATCTCACATACTTGGGACATCCAGAGCTCTCCCAAATATTCCTGAGGATCCCTTGGGTGTCAGTCTCTNACCTCAGCTGTGTCCCAGGCCAGAACACAGTCTCTCCTCCTTCTTCTTCTCACTCTTACTAAGTATTGGAGGAAGAGAGAGATGGACTAAAACAATGTATATAACAAAGCCAATTTGAAACTAAATGGCCGATATGGCAAATTAAAGATGGCCACATAGTGTTTGACCTGTTTCCCCTGGAGAGGTGGCATCTCGTGCCCTCCTTTGAATCTGGGTGGGGCTGCGCTGACTTTGGCCAATACAATATGGTGGATATGGTGCCGCACCTGATCCCAACCCAAAGCCAGCAGCTCCCACTTCCTGCCTGTCGGCACTCTTGCTCTTGGAGCCTCAGATGCTCCATAAGATGTCCCATTGACCTGTGGGGAGACCATGTGGAGAGGCCACAAAACCTGCAAGAGGAAGAGAAGCATAAGAGAGATGAGGGGCTGACCAGAGCCCAGCCTCCCTCCAGCATGGCCCAGCTACCAGCTGAATCCCACCAGGGGCCCCAGTCAGTGCCTCAGGGAAGAAGAAGGATCACCAGACCTGCCGATTGGGACTATAATAAAATGGTTAATATTTTAAGCTATCAGCTTTGGGTGCTTGTTTCCTAATGTTACATAATCAGAACAGCTGACAGCATTGACACTCACTTCTTTGTGGGCTGTCCTCACCTCTCAGTCTAGACCTAGCCCTAGTTTCCTTCCTCCCTGAGCCCCCTAACTCCTTGGCCTAACATGTAAAAGCCAAAAGTTAAATCTCTTTCAACTACTCCTGTTTCAGTCTGGTTTGATACCAGGTGCCCATCTACATGAATACAAAGCTCCTTTGGGGTATCCCCTGAATCAATCTTGTCAACCTTGCACCCACAATTCTTTTTTTTTTAAAGATTTTATTTATTTGACAGAGAGAAAGAGAGACAGCCAGCAAGAGGGGAACATAAGCAGGGGGAGCAGGAGAGGGAGAAGCAGGCTCCCTGCAGAGCGGGGAGCCCGATGTGGGGCTCGACCCCAGGACCTGGGATCATGCCCTGAGCTGCAGGCAGATGCTTAACTACTGAGCCATCCAGGTACCCCTGCACTCACAATTGTGAAAGGACTGAAAAGATAGCTTTTCTTTAACTGTCCCGCATCCAATTCTCTAGGGGGGACCCTCTCACCTCTAAGACATAACCCAAGGGGTGGCTCACGTGGGTATTTCTCCAAGCTCTCTGAATAAACACACAATCCAAGTAAAACTGATGTGCTTGCTCTATGAACATGGCTTCAAGACACTCCCTGAGTACCTCCGTCCACACAACCATAAGCCCCTTTCAGATAGTAATTTGGGATTGCTGATTCTCTCCCACTAAGTATAAGCTGAGGAGGGCAATGAGTATTATATGCATCCTGCGTGGAATAAACGCCGGGAGACTTGTTTACAGTTCTTCAGATTACATTTTTGTAGCTATTATGCTTTGATTGATTAGGTAGCCCTGAAGAACTAGGACCACATGCTGATCACTGGCCCGAGATGTGCAAACAAGTGTGTAAATGGGAGAAGCCACAGCAGGGGAAGGGAGGATGCCTTGACCCCTGCCTTCTGGTCCTGTGGGCAGGTTCTTGGCTGCCCCCTTCATCGATAAGCCAATATTCGGTCCCGCATAGCCCAGAGACACAACCCACAGAGAAAGGCTGGAGCTTTCTCCTCCCAGCGCCTGCTGGGGGCTCCAGGCAGGGCCCTGCCTCAGTCAGTCTCTTTCATAGAAGCTGAAGGACTACAGAAAAGGAGAAGACCAACTGTGAATGTGTGGCATGCTTTGAGAGTGACCACAGCTGGAGCAGGCCAGGTCAAGCAGGGGGCTGAAAGGGCCATAGAAGTCTCTGGGCAAGACCCCGTCGCCATGAGTCAGATGTGGGCTCGGGCCCAGGCCTGCCCTGCTGGCCATGCATAGTCTGCTCTGCATGTCATCCTTGTCACGAAGAAGGACTGCTAGTAACTCTTCGTTAGCTCTTCAGAAGCTCTCGACCTCAAGCCAGCCCCCATCTAAGAGGGGCCTCCCAGGGGCCTATATAATCTGAAAACTGTGCATATTCATTCCCGCCCTAGAGCTGGCTCAGGACGTAGTACTGCGGTTCAGTGAAAAAGAGGAAAAAACACACATCAGGGCAGCTGACGCAGTCCATTTAGTCAAATAAATGTACTTTATTTTCAGCTAACTCAATTAAAACAAGTAAGGGGTGAAACATCTATGTTACTTTAAAATAAAAAAAAAAAAATTCAAAGGTCTTACTTGGCTTCGTATGGCTACTTGAAAATACTTCCCCCAAAAGCTCTCATAATGCAGGAACGTGGGGTGAACACACTCTCCTGCTATCCACCTTCCTTTGGTCATTAAAGCAAAAGCAGAGGTACAAGTGCTTCTGTTTATAACCTTTAAACATAGGACAGGGTATTTTAGCTTGCAGAAATTACCTGAGAATACGTGCACACAGGCAAAATGAAATGAAAACTTGGGGCCACATTCTCGAAAAATCCAAGTGGGCAGAATAGCTCTTCCCAGACATAAGCAGTTCCTTAAATTGTCAACGTTGAGTGTGGATGCCCTAATGTACAGGGCTTTGTAAATCCAGGGTCACTGTGTGTGCAGCTGCGAGGTGCCTAGACTGGGTGAGGCGTTACAACACGGCGCTCTGGAGACAGTCTAGATGAAACCGAATCCCAAGGCCACCACTTACCAGCTGCAAACCATAAGCTCCTGGGCCTCTGTTCCCTTAGCTTTCAAATTAGTTTAGAAAGAGAAAGGATTGACGGAGCATTAATGCCAAATAGTACCTGGTGCGGAGTGAACACACAAGGCTATTAGCTATTACCATTAAGAAATCTTTGGGTGCAGTCCGTTGGGTTCAGATGGGTGAGATAGTAATAACCTCATTTCCCAAAGTGTCCTCACTGAGCACCAGAGAGCATGGAGCCCTGGAAATACACACACAGCCATGCTCCCCAGCTACTGGCCTCTGGGCACCTGTTGCTTCTGTGGGCCAATCAGGACAGTCGGGTGCCTTGCAGGTGTATATACATAACATTATATATGCTAATTAATAGATGTATTAATAATGCAGGGCCATCATTTTAGCTCAAAAGCTATGCAGAGATGCAAACATGCTTCCTTTTCTGCAATGGTTTCAGTCATCCTGATGAGCTGGGGAGAGTTATGAGGGGACAGGATTCAAACTTGCCAAACAAGCGTCCGTGTTTTCTGNCTGCCAACCAAGTGTCCGTGTTTTCTGTTTTATATCAATGAGTTGGCTCCCACTCCTTGAGGTAAGGGGTGCGATTTTCAGACTGACACCTGCTATGGGAGGCTGGTCTGATCCAGTGCCGGGGATGGAGCACAGAAGGTTCACTGGTACCTGTGCTGGGACTGACTGGCAAGGCTGGCGGTCCTTACCGTTTGTGCTGTGCCACTTCTGACTCTTTGCAGCCTCATTATCTGGTCCCCAGCCTTCTGCTCTCACCTCCTGTCTGAATCAGGGCACCATGAGCAGAGCTGCAGTTCCCCGTTCGGCCACCAGACTTCCAAATGCTGAGCAACGACTTCCCTGGGGGCCATCCAAATGTCCTCC
>NW_023178287.1:9388-12765 GCF_002007445.2 Ailuropoda melanoleuca
CTGCGCTGACTTTGGCCAATACAATATGGTGGATATGGTGCCGCACCTGATCCCAACCCAAAGCCAGCAGCTCCCACTTCCTGCCTGTTGGCACTCTTGCTCTTGGAGCCTCAGATGCTCCGTAAGATGTCCCATTGACCTGTGGGGAGACCATGTGGAGAGGCCACAAAACCTGCAAGAGGAAGAGAAGCGTAAGAGAGACGAGGGGCTGACCAGAGCCCAGCCTCCCTCCAGCACGGCCCAGCTACCAGCTGAATCCCACCAGGGGCCCCAGTCAGTGCCTCAGGGAAGAAGAAGGATCACCAGACCTGCCGATTGGGACTATAATAAAATGGTTAATATTTTAAGCTATCAGCTTTGGGTGCTTGTTTCCTAATGTTACATAATCAGAACAGCTGACAGCATTGACACTCACTTCTTTGTGGGCTGTCCTCACCTCTCAGTCTAGACCTAGCCCTAGTTTCCTTCCTCCCTGAGCCCCCTAACTCCTTGGCCTAACATGTAAAAGCCAAAAGTTAAATCTCTTTCGACTACTCCTGTTTCAGTCTGGTTTGATACCAGGTGCCCATCTACGTGAATACAAAGCTCCTTTGGGGTATCCCCTGAATCAATCTTGTCAACCTTGCACCCACAATTCTTTTTTTTTTTTAAGATTTTATTTATTTGACAGAGAGAAAGAGAGACAGCCAGCGAGAGGGGAACATAAGCAGGGGGAGCGGGAGAGGGAGAAGCAGGCTCCCTGCAGAGCGGGGAGCCCGATGGTGGGGCTCGACCCCAGGACCCTGGGATCACACCCTGAGCCGCAGGCAGACACTTAACTACTGAGCCATCCAGGTACCCCTGCACTCACAATTGTGAAAGGACTGAAAAGATAGCTTTTCTTTAACTGTCCCGCATCCAAATCTAGGGGGGACCCTCTTACCTCTAAGACATAACCCAAGGGGTGGCTCACATGGGTATTTCTCCAAGCTCTCCGAATAAACACACAATCTAAGTAAAACTGATGTGCTTGCTCTATGAACATGGCTTCAAGACACTCCCCGAGTACCTCCGTCCACACAACCATAAGCCCCTTTCAGAGAGTAATTTGGGATTGCCGATTCTCTCCCACTAAGTATAAGCTGAGGAGGGCAATGAGTATTATATGCATCCTGCGTGGAATAAACGCCGGGAGACTTGTTTACAGTTCTTCAGATTACATTTTTGTAGCTATTATGCTTTGATTGATTAGGTAGCCCTGAANATTGTGGCTCTTATGCTTTGATTGATTAGGTAGCCCTGAAGAACTAGGACCACATGCTGATCACTGGCCCGAGATGTGCAAACAAGTGTGTAAATGGGAGAAGCCACAGCAGGGGAAGGGAGGATGCCTTGACCCCTGCCTTCTGGTCCTGTGGGCAGGTTCTTGGCTGCCCCCTTCATCGATAAGCCAATATTCGGTCCCGCATAGCCCAGAGACACAACCCACAGAGAAAGGCTGGAGCTTTCTCCTCCCAGCGCCTGCTGGGGGCTCAAGGCAGGGCCCTGCCTCAGTCAGTCTCTTTCAAAGAAGCTGAAGGACTACAGAAAAGGAGAAGACCAACTGTGAATGTGTGGCATGCTTTGAGAGTGACCACAGCTGGAGCAGGCCAGGTCAAGCAGGGGGCTGAGAGGGCCATAGAAGTCTCTGGGCAAGACCCCGTCGCCATGAGTCAGATGTGGGCTCGGGCCCAGGCCTGCCCTGCTGGCTATGCATAGTCTGCTCTGCACGTCATACTTGTCACGAAGAAGGACTGCTAGTAACTCTTCGTCAGCTGCTTCAGAAGCTCTCGCCCTCAAGCCGGCCCCCATCTAAGAGGGGCCTCCCAGGGGCCTATATAATCTGAAAACTGTGTGTCTTCATTCCCTCCCTAGAGCTGGCTCAGGACATAGTACTGCGGTTCAGTGAAAAACAGTAAAAAACACACATCAGGGCAGCTGACGCAGTCCATTTAGTCAAATAAATGTACTTTATTTTCAGCTAACTCCATTAAAACAAGTAAGGGGTGAAACATCTATGTTACTTTAAAATAAAAAAAAAATTCAAAGGTCTTACTTGGCTTCGTATGGCTACTTGAAAATACTTCCCCCAAAAGCTCTCATAATGCAGGAACGTGGGGCGAACACACTCTCCTGCTATCCACCTTCCTTTGGTCATTAAAGCAAAAGCAGAGGTGCAAGTGCTTCTGTTTATAACCTTTAAACATAGGAGAGGGTATTTTATCTTGTAGAAATTACCTGAGAATACATGCACACAGGCAAAATGAAATGAAAACTTGGGGCCACATTCCCGAAAAATCCAAGTGGGCACAATAGCTCTTCCCAGACATAAGCAGTTCCTTAAACTGTCAACGTTGAGTGTGGATGCCCTAACGTACAGGGCTTTATAAATCCAGGGTCACTGTGTGTGCAGCTGCGAGGTGCCTAGACTGGGTGAGGCGTTACAACACGGAGCTCTGGAGACAGTCTAGACGAAACCGAATTCCAAGGCCATCACTTACCAGCTGCAAACCATAAGCACCTGGGCCTCTGTTCCCTTAGTTTTCAAATTAGTTTAGAAAGAGAAAGGATTGACTGAGCATTAATGCTGAATAGTGCCTGGTGCGGAGTGAACACACAAGGCTATTAGCTATTACCATTAAGAAATCTTTGGGTGCGGTCCGTTGGGTTCAGATGGGAGAGATAGTGATAACCTCATTTCCCAAGGGTCCTCACTGAGCACCAGAGAGCATGGAGCCCTGGAAATACTCACACAGCCATGCTCCCCAGCTCCTGGCCTCTGGGCATCTGTTGCCTCTGTGGGCCAATCAGGATAGTCGGGTGCCTTGCCGGTGTATATACATAACATTATATATGCTAATTAATAGATGTATTAATAATGCAGGGCCATCATTTTAGCTCAAAAGCTATGCAGAGATGCAAACATGCTTCCTTTTCTGCAATGGTTTCAGTCATCCTGATGAGCTGGGGAGAGTTATGAGGGGACAAGATTCAAACTTGTCAAGCAAGCGTCCGTGTTTTCTGTTTTAAATCAGTGAGTTGGCTCCCACTCCATGAGGTAAGGAGTGCGTTTTTCAGACTGACACCTGCTATAGGGGAGGGTGGTCTGATCCAGTGCCGGGGATGGAGCACAGAAGGTCCACTGGGACCTGTGCTGGGACTGACTGGTAAGGCTGGCGGTCCTTACCGTTTGTGCTGTGCCACTTCTGACTCTTTGCAGCCTCATTATCTGGTCCCCAGCCTTCTGCTCTCACCTCNTAGCCTCATTATCTGGTCCCCAGCCTTCTACTCTCACCTCCTGTCTGAATCAGGGCACCATGAGCAGAGCTGCAGTTCCCCGTTCGGCCACCAGACTTCCA
>NW_023178288.1:0-2694 GCF_002007445.2 Ailuropoda melanoleuca
CTCCCCTCTGAAACCCTCAGTTTGTTTCCCAGAGTCCATAGTCTCTCATGGTTCATTCCCCCTTCTTTTTAGCCCCCCCTTCCTTCTTCCCTTTCTTCTCCTACCGATCTCCCTACTTCTTATGTTCCATAAATGAGTGAAACCACTACCAAACTCATTCTATGAGGCCAGTATTACCTTGATNGTTATGTAAAGTTCCATGACTCATTACTTGCGAACACACCCAGTGGACCATGCAATACGTGCCCTCCTTAATACGGATCATCAGCCTATCCTGATTCCCCACCCCCCTCCCCTCTGAAACCCTCAGTTTGTTTCCCAGAGTCCATAGTCTCTCATGGTTCATTCCCCCTTCTTTTTAGCCCCCCCTTCCTTCTTCCCTTTCTTCTCCTACCGATCTCCCTACTTCTTATGTTCCATAAATGAGTGAAACCACTACCAAACTCATTCTATGAGGCCAGTATTACCTTGATCCCCAAACCAGGCAAAGACCCCATCAAAAAGGAGAATTACAGACCGATATCCCTGATGAAGATGGACCCAAAAATTCTCAACAAGATCCTAGCTAATAGGATCCAACAGTACATTAAAAAGATTATCCATCACGACCAAGCGAGAGTCATGCCTGGGATGAAAGGATGGTTCAACATTCGCAAATCGATCAGTGTGATAGATCATATCAACAAGAAAAGAGTCAAGAACCATATGATCCTCTCAATTGATGCAGAAAAAGCATTTGACAAAAAACAGCATCCTTTCCTGATTAAAACATTTCTGAGTGTAGGGATAGAGGGTACATTCCTCAATTTCATAAAAAACCATCTATGAAAAGCCTACAGCTAGTATCACTCTCAGTGGGGAAAAGCTGGAAGCCTTTCCCTTAAGATCAGGAACACGACAAGGATGCCCACTCTCGCCATTATTATTCAACATGGTACTAGAAGTCCTTGCAATAGCAATCAGACAACAAAAAGGGATAAAAGGTATCCAAATCAGCAAAGAAGAAGTCAAACTGTCTCTCTTCACAGATGACGTGATACTCTGTATGGAAAACCCAAAAGAATCCACCCCAAACTACTAGAACTTATAGAGCAATTCAATAATATGGCGGGAAACAAAATCAATGCTCAGAAATCAGTTGCATTTCTATACACGAACAATGAGACTGAAGAAAGAGAAATTAGGGAATCCATCCCATTTACAATAGCACCAAAAATCATACGTTACCTTGGAGTTAACTTAACCAGAGATGTAAAGGATCTATATTCTAGAAACTACAAATCACTCTTGAAAGACATTGAAAAAAACACAAAAGAAGGAAAAATATTCCATGCTCATGGATCGGAAGAATAAACATAGTTAAAATGTCTATGTTACCCAGAGCAATCTACACTTTCAATGCCATCCTGATCAAAATACCAAAAACATTTCTCACATAGCTTTGTTATCTAATTCCAACTGTAAGAGGAAATCTCATTTCTCCCTTGATTTGGAACACAATGAACACATTTACAGAGGTTGCATTAAATGATGTTTTATTTTTCAGCACAGTGGATTAAAGTAAGTAGTATCTCAATGGCTACTGGTATTTTCATGTGTATAGAATCCCACCTTGACATTATTTGTTGACCCTACAATTGTGATTAATGTTGTTTGTCACCAGATGTTTTTACTTTCACTATTATATATAAATATCTACTTATTTTTTTTTACATTTTTCAGAGAAACAGCAGACACAAGCCCCTCCAAGAGGGGATCTGTTTGGCCAATGAGCTTGTCTCCTTGTGGGGTGGGCTCACCCAGGAGCCCTGGTCAGTCAGTATCTGCTGAGTTGAGGCATGGAGACCAATCTCAAGGTGGTGAATCTAGGCTTGTTAAGCTCAGGATATCTTTCCTGAGCAACTGCCCTATGTGTGTCCCACTCTAGACAATGGGTACCCTGTCTTTAAGTAGCTTATAGTTCAGTGAGATGAGAACTAGCATTAGGTGAAGCTTACCCATTTTGCTCAGTGCTAGAGGAAAGTGAAGCTGGGACACCCTGCCACATTTCTCCTGTATCCTGATGTGCCCTTGTGTGTAAAGAGAGCTCTGGCAGTGTAACCCATCTGACCCAGATCCCTCACTCACTTTATCCAGGAGAGGCAGTGATTTAGCTAATGGTGAATTTGGAAGGAGAAACTTGGCCTGTGGATCTCAGATCCTTCCTCCCCATTTAAGCTACCTGTAGAAAATTCTGTCTCTGTTGGTACCCATCACTGCCATGAATGTTGGGCGAGTCTGCCAAGATTTGGGGTTTGGTATTGCAAAACTTGCTTGTTGTGCCTTCCAACAGCAGCTATATTAGTAATAAAGATGCCACTTAGCCTTATTCTCAGTGGGTTCAGGATTGGGTGGAAAATGGGGTATTACTGATCAGAGTCCTCAAAGATAATCTACAATAATAACAGATAGAATGGAAGCACAGAGATGAGGGTCCCTAACCTAGCCTAGGGGGCCCAGGGAAGACCTTTCAAAGAAAGTGACCCCCCCCACCCTGGAACTGAATGTTGAAGGATGAGTTCATCAGCCAACTAGAGAGGAGTGTGTGTGAAGACTGTTGTCTGAGAGAGCATTATGGGTAGATGCCTGGGGTCAAGAAGCAGCACTGTTTGTGTGAGGAACAAACAATGCAAGATTTCTAGAGAGTAAGGTGGA
>NW_023178289.1:0-1770 GCF_002007445.2 Ailuropoda melanoleuca
ATACCGTGTCAGCATGCGGATCTCTCTCTCTGCTTATCAAAAGAAAACAGCTTTTATTTTTAATGATTAGGGAAGATTGGGATGGTAGCAAGAGAAGTAAGGAGAAGTGTGGAGTGAGGAAGAGATAAGAGTAATAGGGAGTTATGAGCAAGGTCGGGCAAGGAGGGACCAGTGCGGGGGGCAGGGGGGAGGCAAATGCCTCTGGGAGGTAAGAGGAGGAAATGGAGGGAAGGGGGGATGGGACAGGAGGACCACTGAGGAAAGGAATGTGGACAGAGGTCAAGGACAAGTGTGAGGACCAGCCAAGGGCTACCATTTGCCACTGGGAACCTCATCCCTACCTCTGTGGATTTTTGCTGCTTAGGTACCCCAGCGGACCAAGTCTGTGCAGATAGGAGCCAGTCTGTTGGACACTTAATGATTTATAACAAGTACACGAGAATGCCATTAAAAACTAATTCATCACAGACAGGCTAAATGATTTGCAAACATCTGCTCTGCAACAGGAGCCTCTTGGGAAGAGAATTTCTAAGGGCTGAGGAGTTCTTCTAATGCAGATATTGCAGCTGGGAGTTACAATACAGACACTGGCATGTGGGTCACCAGCTTTCCGACCGGAGTGATTAATTAGGGTGATGCTTAAATGTTGCCATTTGACCTGCCTGGTTCATGTGCTGGAACTTTCTCTAAAGCGAGATACCCTCCAGAGTGATACACACATTCAGACGTGGCTGTCTTGCACACTGTTTGGTTCCCTGAGATGGCTAAGTTTCTTACACTCGGTAGGTCTCTACCTTTGACTCTGCTGACCTGCTCTTCTATCAGAAAGCAAATCCCAATGAGGATGAGGTCTCAGGCTAAATAGGCTACTTTTTCTTGCGGAGGACTTGACAGTGGGTCACATCTCCTGGGACTGGCCTTGGTTCTCCTCCTGCCCCTCAGGTAATTTTCATTCCAGGCGATCCTTAAATGGACCATTCCAGGTGGTAACATATAGCTGTTGCTGTCTAGACCTGCATGTCCAGTACTTACCTCTGAGTTCACCTGCAGCCACAGTACTTACCTTCCAACATGCTTCCAGCTTCCCATCTGTTACGGGTTGAATTGTATTCTCCAAGAAGATATGCTGATGCCCTAACCCCTGGGACCTCAGAAGGTGACCTTATTTGGAAATGGGGTTATTATAGATGTAATCTGCAGACAAAGTCCTATACTCTGTGTCACTTATATTCTACCAGGAGACAAAACCTAAACAAAACAAGAAAATTCATCTAGGATGTAACATCAAGTAGTGGTAACTACAATGATAAATAAAGAAGGATAAGGAATTATAGGGTAATGGATATGTTACCTGCACAGGTGGATAAAGGAGGTGTCTTTGAGGATGTCACATCTGATGAGGAGCTTAAATGGTATGGTCATCGCCATGACTATTGTCGTCGTCCTCGGTACAGCTGGGATTGAACACAGGCTCTTGAAACCCAGGGTAATATATGTCCAGCAGCCTTATGCTGCCTCCCAGTGACTGAGCAGCAGAAGAGAATTTATAGGCAACAAACAAACAAACAATAAAATCTACTGTACAATAAAATCTCTGCCTATACCCCAAAGTCCAGAAAAAGCTACGCAAGTAGGTCAGTAAAAATAAATCCTCTTTCCAGAATATATAAAATATTAATGTTTGGAAAAGTGACCGTTTCTGATTCCTTCAGCCATTCAGCCTGATTGCAGCTTGCTAATGCTATCATGGATATCTTCTCTTTCCTGGCT
>NW_023178289.1:3687-11169 GCF_002007445.2 Ailuropoda melanoleuca
TTTATCTGACAGAGAGACAGTGTGAGAGGGAACACAAGCAGGGGGAGTGGGAGAGGGAGAAGCAGGCTTCCCACTGAGCAGGGAGCCCAATGTGGGTCTCGATCCCAGGACTCTGGGATCATGACCCGAGCAGAAGGCAGACGCTTAATGACTGAGCCACCCAGGCGCCCCTGAAAAAGAAATCTTAAACTACTCATACGTGGTCTTTTTATTTACTTGAACCTAGCTGAAATCATTGCTAATCTATTCACTTGGAATTTGGTCTTCCCGGTGAGACTGACGTTCTAGCACATGCTGGAAGGAATGTAGGAGTTTGGAAGCAGTGAATTGCATGTATGTGGAACTGTGGGTGAAGGAGAGGACGTATGGGTATAGAATTTATTCAGAGGGCTATTTCTGGGCACGGATGTGGAGATTCACAGAACAATATTCAGAGGGAACTTCGGGTGGCTCTGTATGGATGAGAAGTCATCAGAAAGGAGGGGGATGGTGAGAGAGATTGGTAGACAGGTATGGAAGGGTCACATAAGAAAAGTTTTTTTTTTTTCCATTATTTATAACAATTTGAATTTGATCTCAAGTTTAGGTCTTGCGACATATTGAAATATTTAAGCCATTCAGCAATATCTTGGGTGTCAGTCAGGAGGATGAAATAAAAGCAGACTTTGTGTTGGAAATCTGTGGATGCCTACCCCTTGCCCATCTTTCCCACCAGTTCTAACAATATAAGAAGTGAACTTGGAGGTCAGAGTGCAATCTCACTTGTGATTGGGCTAGATCAGTTCCTGTGACTTCTTTGTGTTCAGGGCTCCCTGATAGAACTAAATTCCGGAAGACAGCTTGAATCCAGAGCAGAATGAGGCTTCCTCCTACCTCCCCCAACTCACAAAGACAGGTCACTAGTGGCGAGAGCATGATCGACCAACAAGACACTTGTCCAGCCCTTGGAATACAGGAGATACACTTGTTCACACATCCAGAGTCCGGTGGAGCAGAGGGGATGAGACAGCCAATGTCTAGGGCTGCGCTGGCTCTTCAGGGCAGTGGCTCTGCCCTCAGCTCCTGTGGTCCAGTGTGTGTCATGCTTCCCAGGCACATTAATCAGATGGGTCACTCCCTTTCCCGTGGGACGAGTAGGCAAAGTGGGTGAGGCTAGACGACCTGGGAGTTCATGCCAACTCTGGTCCTCCCTGGGAGTGAAAGGGGGATCTCATCTTTACAGAAACTGAGCTGCTGCAAGGACAGGGAGGGAAAGATGGGGGACAGAGAAGAGCTCCCAGCGAGCAGTGTGCCCAGACTCAAGAAGGCCAGTGGGAAGATTATGGCACCAATCCCCTGCCCAGGAGATAAGGCTCTCAGTTAGGGAACCCATTAGTGAACGGAGACAACTTTTTCAGACAAAGCAGCAGGTGCACACACTTACAAAAGCATCATCCTTGAGTCTGCCTTCCCGGATCACAGCCCCGTCCTTGCCATCAGCTCATCATGTCACCACTCCATTTCTTCATCTACGCAACAAGCGGGTTGGAGCTGATTACCTGTAGGTTCCTTTCCTTTCCTTTTATTTATTTATTTATTTATTTATTTATTTATTTATTTATTTATTTATTTAATTTATTCGACAGAGAGAGACAGCCAGCGAGAGAGGGAACACAGGCAGGGGAAGTGGGAGAGGAAGAAGGAGGCTCCCAGCGGAGGAGCCCGATGTGGGGCTTGATCCTAGAACGCTGGGATCACGCCCTGAGCCGAAGGCAGATGCTTAATGACTGAGCCACCCAGGCGCCCCTGTAAGGTTCCTTTCCACAAACACTTCAGCTTGTGGACACGTTTTCCCTGAGTCAAACTTTTTGCATGTTCTTCTGCTATCAAAAGCTGCGCAGCATAAAACTTAAATGACCAAAAACCTATTAAAAAAATTAGTAGTTGTAGCCCCAAGGAAATGAAAAGTTTAACAAGAGTGCAGCCAGAGCTGGCATTGAAATGGGGGAGAAGCGTTCACACAGAACCCTTAATTGGTAACTGGGGCAGCTGGAGTTACACAGCTAACAAGCTAAACAACTTTGATGACATAAAATTAACACCAGGACATAGGAAAAGCCTGTTTTATTTGCTATTTTATGTGTTATGTGACAATTTAATTAAACTTTGAAGGAATCCAAGCAGTTAATTCCCCAGAGAAATAAACCAAGAATGACATTCAGGCCTGTCTCCTAAGGAGTTAGGCAAGGAAGTACTTCTGCATTTTATAATGCTATAAACCCAACTTTAACTTTGAAATTAATGAGTGTGATTAAATACTCTTGGCTTTGCCTACACCCCTTCTCCTTTCTCCCCTGGGGACTGAGTTGAGGCTGTCTGGCGTCTCCAAATGGAATTTGGTAAAGGCAATTTGAATCACACCTCCCGGTCTGTAAAATGAACCTTCATATGGGTCGCATGGGAGGCTTGCCCTGGGCACTTCACTTTCTCCTCACTAATACTAGTGGGGCTGATGTGATACCATGATGGTCATAATAATAACAGCAGCAGCAACAAAACTATCGGCCAGGAAAGTCTAGGTTGTGGCAGAAACAGGCAGCCCCAACATCTCAGTGTTTCAAATGGCAAAAGTCTATTTCTCACTCAGACTTCTCGTTTACCCAGGGATTCTGACTCATGTTGACCCAGGCACATGGAGCAGCCATTACCTGGGTTGTTTTGGTCCTCAGCAGTGTAAGGAAAGCAAGAACACTGAAGGAGGTACCAGCTATAAAAATCTTCCTTCTGTAATTGACATATGTCAATTCCACTCACATTTCATTGGCTAAAGCCATTTCTATGATCAGCCCTAACCAGGGATTTACAAAGTGTCGTTCTTCCGTGTGCCCGAGGGAGGGAGAAATGAAAATGTTTGGTGGGCAGCACTTCCTGTGTGCCTGGCTTTATCCTCAACAATGTATGTATAAGCATGCACGTGTATGTGCATATGTGTGTGTGACTTGATATCTCATATATGTGTGTGCACACATGCATACATATTCACTTCAATAATTCAAATAATAAAAAAAAATATCTGTGTATAGCTTCAAAAGATCTTGAAGTCTGGAGTCTCAGTATGAGCCAACATAGTCAGCTATGTGTCTTGGGCAAGAAAATTAGCTCTTAGTTCCTCCATTTTTCATTTTTGAAATGGAAAGGATCAATTTACCTATCTCTCAGGGCTGGTGTAAATATTTAACGCATACGACTTTGCTTCATAAGTGGTCAACAAGTATTAGTTGTTTTTATCTGCAAAGAAGGCTCAGCATATTATTCTAAAAAAGTGAGTGAGACTGATTTAAGTGAAAATTCTACTCTGCCTGGAACAGGTAGCTATGTTTTCTTTGAAATAAAGACTTTAATTTACTTTAAGCTTTGTGTATGCTTCCTTCTGCTCTAATCTTTCATGTCTGTCATCTTGACTTCTAAGTTCTCTCTATGCTTAAGCTGTGTTTTTTTCTACGATTCTGGAGCATTCACTCCCTATCCCATGCAGCCCGGTTTTAACAGTGCTTTGTTGGATATTGTAATAACCTAAGAAACACTTGAATCAATGTGTGGCTCTCCAGGTCAGTTTGAAAGCCCTAGAGAGTAGCCACCAGGCCAGGTGCATGGGGATAAGAGGGAAACTGAGATCAGTCGGGTATCCACAATGTGCTTAGTGAATAATACATTAAGTTTTAAAAATATATGATCTAATTTGATCTTCACAATAATTCAATGAATTATATATGATCACCCCCTTGCTATATAGAGAGAACTGATACTCAGGGTTCTCAATATAATGATGAAATAGTTTTTATTTATTGAGAACTCACAATGGGATGAGCACCCACTATTTGTTAGACAATGTAATAATCACACACACACACACACATTTACGGATACCTACACATTAGCCACTTAACAAATGTTAAGAGTTGGGTTGGTAGAGAGCATGGAGACAGTTGAACAGCAGGCTAAGGGGCTGGTACTTAATTCAGTACCATGTTAGGAGCAGAGTGGCTCAGGATGGGAAGGGAAGGGGAGTCAGTGAGGAGAGAGAATCATTTAAGAGATTATTGAAATAGTTCATGAAAGTGGTAGTAAGTCCCCGAACCTGGGACATGACAGTGGAAATGGTGCTGGGCGACATGGTAAGGTTCCATAAAAGACTTCATAAAGTCAGTATGGAAAGAACTAAGGGCACTAATTGCAGTGAGGGCCAAGGAGAACAGAGGCATCCAAGGTCAGTTGGCCATAGAGTTTGGGTACCCAGGAGGAAAATGGTGCCATTTCTAGCAACTGGGAGGTCTAGAAAAACAACAACAGCAACAACAAACAAAAAACAAAAGACACAAAAAACCCTAGTTTGGGGAGACATAGAGAATTGATTTCTGGGTGTATCACGTTTGAAGCTTAGACAAATAATCACATAGAGCTAGCCGATGGAGCTCATACTCCAGAATCAGGGATTCCAGAATCAGAGTTGGCTGAACATGGGCATTTGTGTCTAAAGTGCAGAAGGCTGGATGTGTAAGTGTAGGAGTTAGGAAGAGTTCCCGGTGGGGTGTAGATACAGAAGAGGAAAGATGGGGGAGCTAAGCCTAAAAGAAGCAACAGGCAGGAGGTGGGGGCAAGGCTCCAAGTTGGGAGGAATGTGGGAGTCGGGCTGCCTAACCCAGACTCAGTTCCTCAGGCTCTGACACGGCTGAAGTCTTTGGAGAATGAGGTTGTTGTGGAAGCCAGAGGAAAACCAACGAGTAAGAACAAGGGTGTGACCCTGGGTGGAGGGATACCAAGGCCAAGGAAGGAGCTCAGCCGGAAAGGTGGTTGCACTCTTCCAGATGTGTGGAAGGGGGTGAAAGACAGAACAAAGATACTCAGCTGGGGACAAGGAGAGCCTGAGCCCCTCTTAACAGCTGAAGAGTAGAGTCCCAGCAGGGGAGAGAGAGAGTGAAGACAGAGGTGGAGTGAAGGACTGACAGATGGCACGGTCAGCATCCAGCTGGCCCTGAGTGTAGGGAAAATGGCCCCGTAGGCTTTGGTCCCAGAGGGTGGAAAAGAGAGGGTGACCAGCAGGATCCCTTAGCTGGGGAGACAGAGGCCGAAGCATCTCAGTGTCCGTCTTCACCTCCGTGGTAAATGAAGGTCTGTTGCTTCGGCCAATAGTAATAGCTTTGGATTGAAATGAGGTTAACTTGACACGGTACCGGGAAGCTTCGTGCAGTTTCCAGTCTCGGTGAGGTTGGAAGCATGTGCTGAGGCTGCTTGCCTTGAGGGCTGTCTCGCGTGAGACCAGCACACAGCAACACTCAATACATGTCTGTTTTTAACTTTATTTGAATTTGACTGATCTTGTCTCTGATCTTCTTTTCTTCCTGAACTCCCAAGTAGACGCTAAGATGGGAAAGGGAAATTATTTCTGAAACACCTACTCTGTGTTATGATCTTTTATTTACATTACCCTAGACTCCAGGTTTCCCGAATTCTCCTCCAAGTCATGCGGTGAGTAAGTAGCACATGTCTGGTTCACACCATTATTCACGTGGTTCTGAAAAGCTGGCGTCCCACCAGCGTGAGAACACTACGCTGTTAATTTCCATGATGAGCACACTGTGTCACATACAGTCAATACTCATGCGTGCTCTTCGGTGGAATTGGAGCTCTTCTTCCTCTGTTTAGGTTTGTTCTCTCTCCCTGGACCCCTACCCAACATTAATTTCCTGCATTTCCAGGAAGAGCTGACCATGAATTTATTATTGGTGTTAAGAATCATACCGTGTCAGCATGCGGATCTCTCTCTCTGCTTATCAAAAGAAAACAGCTTTTATTTTTAATGATTAGGGAAGATTGGGACGGTAGCAAGAGAAGTAAGGAGAAGTGTGGAGTGAGGAAGAGAAAAGAGTAATAGGGAGTTATGAGCAAGGTCGGGCAAGGAGGGACCAGTGCGGGGGGCGGGGGGGAGGCAAATGCCTCTGGGAGGTAAGAGGAGGAAATGGAGGGAAGGGGGGATGGGACAGGAGGACCACTGAGGAAAGGAATGTGGACAGAGGTCAAGGACAAGTGTGAGGACCAGCCAAGGGCTACCATTTGCCACTGGGAACCTCATCCCTACCTCTGTGGATTTTTGCTGCTTAGGTACCCCAGCGGACCAAGTCTGTGCAGATAGGAGCCAGTCTGTTGGACGCTTAATGATTTATAACAAGTACGCGAGAATGCCATTAAAAGCTAATTCATCACCGACAGGCTAAATGATTTGCAAACATCTGCTCTGCAACAGGAGCCTCTTGGGAAGAGAATTTCTAAGGGCTGAGGAGTTCTTCTAATGCAGATATTGCAGCTGGGAGTTACAATACAGACACTGGCATGTGGGTCACCAGCTTTCCGACCGGAGTGATTAATTAGGGTGATGCTTAAATGTTGCCATTTGACCTGCCTGGTTCATGTGCTGGAACTTTCTCTAAAGCGAGATACCCTCCAGAGTGATACACACATTCAGACGTGGCTGTCTTGCACACTGTTTGGTTCCCTGAGATGGCTAAGTTTCTTACACTCGGTAGGTCTCTACCTTTGACTCTGCTGACCTGCTCTTCTATCAGAAAGCAAATCCCAATGAGAATGAGGTCTCAGGCTAAATAGGCTACTTTTTCTTGCGGAGGACTTGACAGTGGGTCACATCTCCTGGGACTGGCCTTGGTTCTCCTCCTGCCCCTCAGATAATTTTCATTCCAGGCGATCCTTAAATGGACCATTCCAGGTGGTAACATATAGCTGTTGCTGTCTAGACCTGCATGTCCAGTACTTACCCCTGAGTTCACCTGCAGCCACAGTACTTACCTTCCAACACGCTTCCAGCTTCCCATCTGTTACGGGTTGAATTGTATTCTCCAAGAAGATATGCTGATGCCCTAACCCCTGGGACCTCAGAAGGTGACCTTATTTGGAAATGGGGTTATTATAGATGTAATCTGCAGACAAAGTCCTAGACTCTGTGTCACTTATATTCTACCAGGAGACAAAACCTAAACAAAACAAGAAAATTCATCTAGGATGTAACATCAAGTAGTGGTAACTACAATGATAAATAAAGAAGGATAAGGAATTATAGGGTAATGGATATGTTACCTGCACAGGTGGATAAAGGAGGTGTCTTTGAGGATGTCACATCTGATGAGGAGCTTAAATGGTATGGTCATCGCCATGACTATTGTCGTCGTCCTCGGTACAGCTGGGATTGAACACAGGCTCTTGAAACCCAGGGTAATATATGTCCAGCAGCCTTATGCTGCCTCCCAGTGACTGAGCAGCAGAAGAGAATTTATAGGCAACAAACAAACAAACAATAAAATCTACTGTACAATAAAATCTCTGCCTATACCCCAAAGTCCAGAAAAAGCTACTCAAGTAGGTCAGTAAAAATAAATCCTCTTTCCAGAATATATAAAATATTAATGTTTGGAAAAGTGACCGTTTCTGATTCCT
>NW_023178290.1:0-7349 GCF_002007445.2 Ailuropoda melanoleuca
GTGGAGGAGTCAGGATGTGAACCCAAGCAGTCTGGCCCCAGAGCCCGTGTTCTTACCAGTAAGTAACAAACCCAGCCTCCCTGCTAAACAGTGAGTAGGTGAGACACAGATGCTCCCTTTTCCTTAAAGAGCTTCCAGACTAGTTTGAGAAAACCGAGATGTAAATTAGATCATTAAAATTAAGGCAGATAAAAAGTATAAGGCGCACTATCACAGCGATCACAGAGGTGACTAAAAATCGATATGGCGGAGATTGGATTAAAACCCAGGCTTCCTGACTGCCTAATCAATATTCATTCTTTCCTTCATTCAATAAACACTTAATAGTAAGTGTTAGAGTTTGGAAATAATAATGATGATAATAAAAAGACATTGTTCTTCTGAAGAACCAGTTACAGTCCAGAGAAAACATTTCCCGACCTGCTTCGAGCCTGCAGCCTTTGTTTCAACATCAACGCCGCAAGAATCCAGCGGTCACCAGGGGACCTGAGGACTCTAGCTCTCCAGTGCCCTCCCCTCCCCCTCTGTCCCCTTACTCCCCCCCACCCCCCAGCTCTCCTCCGAACATGATGAGGCACCTAGAGCCATTCCATTCCAGTCACATTAGCGGTGGTGGCCTGATTTAATACAACCTCAAGCTCCATCCCTTTCACAAATGCAAACTTAATTGGGGCCCCTCTAATCCCCTTAGAGATTTCTTCTCAGTAACTGGGTGTTGGCCATGCCCTAAGAACTGTGCTCTCTGGGGGAGGCACGTTCTTTCAATGTAAGCTATAGTTGGGGGCCAATCCTCGAAGGAATGTCTATGAAGGATGCGATCAGATGTCCTACACCTACTCCCTTGGGGGTCAGAATCATCTCAGAATATACTTTCCCCAATGTTTTGAGGAAAGAACACATGAGATTACAATTCGAAAATGCTAAAGATGGAGTTTTATACCTAAAATAACTCTTAAAATGCAGCTATAAATTCCACTATCAAGCTCAGAGTGTGTGAGGTAAAACTACAAAATATGTCTGCCTCAACAACGTGACTTCCAAATACGGTCATAGTTCTTCCCTTCTTCCAAGTAATTGCTGGAATACCCACTTGGCCTATGAGCAGAAAGGCCAAAACTTGAGGGGTCCATAACACTTGCTGTTAGGAGTCCACCACCATATTCATTCCATCAAAAGGGGAAGGGAGGGGGAGGGTGTTGATTCTGTTTTTAAATAGCAAGAGGAGAGAGAATGCATATCTGAGGTGACAACTATCAGTTCCTCTCGCTGTGCACACTTCATGCATGTCCACTGCTGCTAAGATGACCTTGTTGACCTAGGTCATTGACCAGAGCACGGAGAATCCCCAGGTTGGACAAGCTTGGCCACATGGCCCCATAGCTTAACCAGTGTGCCTGGGTCCAACTTAGCCACCTACTTTGCCAGACCCAGCTGTGCCTTATTCCTCTCCACCTGGAGTATTTCCATGAGCCTGGGCCACCTATCCAGACCACCTCTCTCGGAGGTCTTTTCAATCTCCTTTATTGGGCTTCAGCTGGACCACCCTGGTCCATCATGGCCTATCTTCCAAGCTTCATCTTTTCCTGGCTTCTTTCTGTCCTTGGGCTATTAATGCAAATTGGCCCTCCGGTTCCTCCTGGGAGATCAGTGTTGCATACCCCACCTCTCGGTGATGGACACACCTTCACCAAGGCGGTGCCCCCGCAACCACCACTACTCCTCCTGGATGCCTGGGCATTCTGGCTGTGCCACGGAAGGCATCATGAAAGCCTTTGCTCTGAACAGAGATCTCCCTCAGGACTTTTGTCACTACATCTAGTTTGAGAAGAGACTGGCACATTTTTCAGGATTGCCCTCATCATTTCCACCCTGATGGCAGCACATGCATGCAGAAAGCAACAGGTGTTGGAGGGCGTGAGTGGGACGGTCTGCTTTTCATCAGAGCACAGTGAGGCGTACCATCCTCAGTGTCACCCGAGCGGCGTGGACTCCATGTTGNAAGGCATCATGAAAGCCTTTGCTCTGAACAGAGATCTCCCTCAGGACTTTTGTCACTACATCTAGTTTGAGAAGAGACTGGCACATTTTTCAGGATTGCCCTCATCATTTCCACCCTGATGGCAGCACATGCATGCAGAAAGCAACAGGTGTTGGAGGGCGTGAGTGGGACGGTCTGCTTTTCATCAGAGCACAGTGAGGCGTACCATCCTCAGTGTCACCTGAGCGGTGTGGACTCCATGTTGGACAAATGGGAAAAGCCAAGGAAAAAGCACGGAGTGAAAGCCACAAGAGCGCGGTGATTACAGATGGCCTCATCCACTTTTTTCTCCTCTGGCCTGGAAGCCAGGCAATGAGGAGCCCACTGGCCTGTGCTGATCCTTGGACCTGCAGCAGGGGATCTCAGGGGTGAGACAGCAGAANACCTCAGGGGCGAGACAGCAGAGAGCCGAAGAAAGGCTCCAGGACAGAATTTCTACCCCAGCATCACTCACGGCCACATCGAGCCAGTGGTCCTCAAATGTGCACCCTCGAGGCTACGGGGCTGATGAAGCCGCTGCTGTGAATTCAGAGGACAAATCTGCACGGGCAAACTGTGCTGTAGTGCTGAGAGCCTTGGGCCCTTATCTGTGTTTGTTCCAGAAGCCCAGGCAGCTGCCTTCACCTGCTCGTCTTTTCCCAGGGTCCTCCTGGTCAGATAAATCAATTAAAAACATCAACTGCCAGAAGAACACAAACACAGGCAGCAGGAGAGGGCCTGGCGGGCCAAGTTCTGTTTAGTTACTCCGGGTTTCTAAGCACGTTCCAAAAATATAACCGCCACCACCGTGGCAAACCTGCTTTTGATGAAACACAATGTACAATCTCTAATGTTGACACAGAACAGATGGGACTTTGATTTTTTTTTAAATCTGTTCTTGATAGAAGAGAGATCGGCACAATGGATTTTTTTTTTTTCTTGATTTGGAGTTGTTTTCTTTCTTTCTTTTTTTTTTTTCTTTATCACATGCACACCTAACACTGAGAGTCCTTTGGTTCTCTCTCCTTGCTTGTCATTGATCCCTTCTGTAACTGGGAGTCTCTGGTGGACTGGGCCTTGCTTTTCTCATCACCCAGGTGGGATGAAGCTTACCGCCCCCCACGTCCCTTCCATCTGGCTCAACAGAGCAGTGGTAGCAGCTGCACACCAAGAGGGTCCTTAGACTTATAGACAGTGAGTTCCTGGCTTGTCATCAATGATCTACAAAGCAATGGCTGAACAGGGGTCATGCAGGGCAGTTGGCCTCACCTACCCCAGAGATTGCTATAATCCTAGTGACACAGTGGACATGCCATGAAAAATTGGCTTCAAGACACATTTCAACAGATTGTAGCCCATAAGCCCCTCCTAACCAGGTCTTCTGGAGCCGACCCTGGTCACAAAATATCCTCTTTACCTCTCCCTGGGACTGCCAACAGAGATCCTTTGAGCATGGTCTAGCCACGGAATGTTCTTTGGTGGGGGGATGTCCACCCCCACATGATTCCATTCCCATAGCAACAGCTGTTATAGGGGCCGAAGGCAACGGACACCGGGAGACGGTGTCTGTTAACTCCTACCATATTAACTCCAAATTGTTTGATTAGATGATAACAGGTACTTTTAGACTTTAATTTCCTCCCACCAAAAAACATCCTTCAAGGNACACCGGGAGACGGTGTCTGTTAACTCCTACCATATTAACTCCAAATTGTTTGATTAGATGATAACAGGTACAACTAGATAGCTTCTGAACCCCCATGTCAAATTAAGTTTACTTTTAGACTTTAATTTCCTCCCACCAAAAAACATCCTTCAAGGAAAAAAAAAATTAAAAGAGAGAGGGAAGAACAGAACAAGGGACTCTAGCACTTGGGTAGTGGATTCTCTGCTCTATGCTGAGAGTAGTGTGGCCTTTAGTCTCAACTGGACAGGTTCCCCCAGGTCATTGGATTGATTCAAAGGAAAAAAGGCATCGTGTTGGGGAGTGGGAATGCAGGTTTCCCTGGTCTTCCCAAGTCCTGCTTACTGTCCCCCCACTCTCAAGGGCTTGCTGGAGTGGCGGGAGGCTGGGGAGGTTTACTGGTTTATGAAACTTGGCAGGATTCCAGCCTGAGTCTCGTTTCTTATGGGCATCCATGTTCCAGTCTCTCCCACACAAATTAAATTGCCCTAACCATTTTTCTGAAAGAAAAACCAGGAAATAGGAATACCTCTCCAAAAACCATTTTTGCAAAGAAAAGGACAAGATCATACAGAATTTTTTTTAACAACAACAAAAAAAAACTCAAAAAATAAAAACCTGAAATTGCTCTCCTAAAGAGATATCTGCACCTCCATGTTCACTGTAGCATTATTCACAATAGCCAAGACATGGAAACAACCTAAGTATCCATTGATGGATGAAAGGATGAAGAAAAGGTGATATACATATTGTGGTCTATATTATTCAGCTACAGAAAAGGAAATCCTGCCATTTGTGATAACATAGGTGGACCTTCAGAGCATTACACTTAGTGAAATAAATCTGACAGAGAATGACAAATATGGTAGGATCTCTCATCTGTAGACCCTAAAACAAACAAACAAACAAACAAACAAACATGAACTCATAGAAACAGAGAAGAGATTGGTGATTGCCAGAGGCAAGATGGGGCATGGGCTGGGAATGGGGAAATGGGTGAAGGTGATGAAGGGTACGAACTTCCAGTTATAAGATAAATAAGGTCTGGGGTCTAATGTAGAGTATGAGGACTATAGAGAACAACACTGGTTGTATATTTGAAAGTTCCTAAGAGAGTGGATCTTAAAAGTTCTCATCACAGGAAAAAAATTTAGCTATGTTATAATTCTCATCATGAAGAAAGTTACCACTTTGGGGCACCTGGGTGGCTCAGTTGGTTAGGTGTTCAACTCTTAATTTCAGCTCAGGTCATGATCTCAGGGTCGTGAGACCAAGCCCCACATCAGGCTCCACGCTGGGCATGGAGCCTGCTTCAGATTCTCTCTCTCCCTCGCTCTCTGCCCCTCCCCCCCTTAAAAAAAGTTACAATTTTTCATCATAAAAAATTATAATTTCTCATCACAAGAAAAAATTGGAACTATGTTGCAATTATTACACTGTATAGATGTTAAGGATGTTAATTAAACTTATTGTGGCAATCATTTCCTAATAGATACATATATCAGATTATTATTTTGTACACCTTCAACTAACTAATACAATTTCATATGTCAATTATAGTTCAATAAAACTGGACAAAAACTTACAGAGGGACAGAAAAGATTGCTGGGTTGTCTTATTTTGTGAGTTAATTCCAGAAAAAGAAGTCTATTTCTACTTATATATTTCACATGCTTTGGAAGCATGTCTTCTTGGTGACTCTATTTCCCAGACTCCATACCATGTATAGAAACAAGAGGACACTTGTCATTTTGTTTGCCATGCTGGACAGCAAGCACCATATAAAAGATACTCAGTAAGTGTTTTGGCATTTAAAAAAATGTTTTAACTGCCATTATTTAGTTAATGAGCATTTAGTAAACAAGCAGCAGCAGGAGGAAGAGAATGACGACAGCAATGATGGTGACCTTGGAATAATGAAGAGAAAAACAAGATAGACAAACAACCTATGTGGGGTAGGGGTTTTCTGATGAGTAAGTGTAAGTAAAATGGGAGCGCCAGGGCCTGGATTCAAGCCCACTCTTACCACTTAGGATGGTTATTTGGTAAGTCGCATTATGTCCCATGTTCACTTTCTTCAACTTTAACACGGACATGGTGATTCTTCACAAACTGTGAAAATCAAATGAGAAAACTATATGTGAAAGTACTTTGTGAAAGCATTTGTACAAATATAAGGAGGCGATTTTACTAACAATCATAAAGACTACATAGGTCACTCAACATCCACTCAAGTGTTAAGATATCATAACTACAAACTATCAATAAGAATGTGGAATGACCAAGAATGATATATTCTTTTTTTTATTGCTGTGTAATAAATGACTACAAACTTAGCTACTTAAAACAACACCCGTTTATAATGTTACAGTACTGGAGGTCAGGAGTCCAGGCAGACTCATCTGGGCTCTTTGTGTGGATCTCACAAAGCTGAAGTCAAAAGTATCACCTGTACTAGGTTCCTATATGGTAACTCTCAGGAAGAATGGCTCCCGAGCTCATTCATATTGTTGCCCAAATTCAATTCCTTGGGTTGTAGGACCGAGGTCCCCATTTTCTTGCTGACTATCAGCAAGGTACCACTCTCAGCATCTTGAGGCTGCTCTCAGGACCTAGCCCCCTGGCCCCTTCCTTTTCAACAACCTTCCTTATATCATACTCCCTCCCTCTGCCTTCCTCCTCTACTACCACTGAAAGAAAACTCTGCTTTTAAAGTGATTAGATTAGGTCCACCAGGACAATTATTTTGAGTTCAATGTCAACTGATTAGTAACCTTAATTACACATGGAAAATCCTTTCTGACATGAAATGTAACATAATCATGAATGCGATGTCTCAACACATTCACATTCCTGGGGATTAGGGCTGGACATCTGGGGAAGGGGGCATCTTAGAATTCTGTCTACCACAGATTAGGAACCCTTTGGAGGAGAGCTTTGAATCTGTACATTATGTTTCTCCTCATTAAGACTCAAGGATCCCATTCATATACTCTCGGCGCCTAGCACCATTCCCTGTACACAGCAAGTGCTTAATGTGGGTTTGTGAAATAGAGACATGAGGCTTCTTTGGGTAAATTTTCCTTGAAATCTCAGCTTTCATAAGGAAAATAAGGAAAAAAGTGTTTTTCATCTTGCTAATAATTGTACTGTACTCACCTTGTGCCTCTGCCACCTAGCAAAATACCCCACATATCGTGGACCCACGATAAATCATGTTGAATGAATGAGTGAATGAAGGAGTTGAAGAATTTTCCACTTAGGCTTAACTAATAATCTCCTTTGATATCTGTATATCCAGCTAAGTTCTTTTGTTTTTGTTTTTTGGGAAGAGAGGATACTAGGGAAAGCTCAATAGGAAGATTTTGTTTTTCATTTTGCCTTTTAGATGCTTTTTTTAAAAAAGTTTCTTCAAGGATTTGTTCCACTATGATCTACTTATACTGAATAATGCTCTTCCCCCTCAACATGGGGAACAGGACTTCCAGACAAGAGGGAGATATGCATAGATCAAAGTAGAGTTCTGCCTGAGGCATCGGAGGGCACCTGAAACAACGGCCAACTCCAAGAGCCTTCTCAGAAAGAATTTAAGAGCCTTACCATTTTGCTAAGGAATCTGAGTGCACAGGGCATCATAACAAGCTAGAT
>NW_023178291.1:0-2025 GCF_002007445.2 Ailuropoda melanoleuca
ATTTGGAGAATGTGGCTTATTAGGTATGACCCAGAAATACGATTTTTGATCTTTGGTGGCATGAAAACAACGCATTACTTTAGAAATTCAAAAAATTTACACTCATTGCCTGAGTGGATTTCTGGGCTGAATATTTGCTAAGTAACCCGAATTGGCATCTGTCTTTAGTCATAATTGCCCATCAAAGTGGGAGCAAGGGAACATTTCCTATATAACTTACAGTTCTAGCCTGATCCTTCGGTTCTATTCAGTCATTCTGTTGTGAGCCTGTTGTTTCTCAGCTCTTAGCCCTGGGTCTGAGGGTTAAGAGATCAACCATTACAAGTTTTGGCATCCCATGTCAGTGGGACAGGACAGTGTGGAAACTGTGAAGAAGAGTCATTTTCTCTTCAGCCAGTAAGTATTTGCTGAATACTAGGTGCCCAGAGGAGACAAAAGTATATAAAACTGCGTCACTGCTTTCAAAGTCAGATTGAGGAGGAAGGTGTTCATCTGGGAAACAAAGCGCAACAAGATATGATCAAGCAAACCCTGTATTGCCCTTTTTAACATGTTCTTGGGAATTTTGTAGAATATTAAAAATATATTTGAATGGTACTAAAAACAGGTTCATATTATTGCAAAGGTTAGGGGGCCCAGTGAAAAGAATATAGACTCTGGCACCAAGCCAATCTTGTGTCAAATGCCAGGCCTTACTAGCTGTGTCACCTGTAGTAATAACAATAGTCCCTATAGGATTGTTGTAGAAACTAAGAGAGAGAATATATGCATGTGTGCAGCTTTAAAATATGTCCAAATAAGTCTTAGAAAAGAATCCCAGATAATTTAAGTAGATACTCCTCCAGGAGATGATGGTTAACTCCCTCACCTTGAGTATGGGCTAGATTTGTGACTCAGTCCCAAAGAAGAGTGTATGCAAAGGAAAAAATACTAAATGTATGGAGAAACCTGGTAGATACCCCTTGAGCCAAATGATCAAGGTTAAAATTATGAGAGAGAAGTCATGTTGATATGATGTATTCCCTGAAGTGTTCTGATGAGAAGAGCACTTGACCTCTGCGATAATCTTTCTAAAAACTCATAACCCCAGTTTAATCATGAGAAAATATGTCAGACAAACCCAAATTGAGGGATATTTTGAAAAATAAGTGACCGGTACTCCTTAAAACTGTCAAGGTCATGAAAAACATGGAAAAATTGAGAAATTATCACAAACCAGAGTAGACATGGTAACCAAATGCAATATAATATCCTGGATGGAACTTGGAAGAGAGAAAAGGACATTAATGAAAGAAAGTGGTGATATCTGAATAAAGTCTGGAATTTCATTAAAAGTAACATACTAATGTTGGTTCCTTAGCTCTGACAAATGTACCAAAGTAATGTGAGATAATGACATTAGAGGAAAGTGAAACTCGTTGTGAGGTATATAGGAAATTACTGTATTATTTTTGTAATTTTCCTATAAATCTATTCAGAAAAATTATTCCAAATAAAAAGTTCATTTTAAAATGCATCAAATTCTTTGATACTCCTATCTTCAAAAGATGGAGCTTGATTGTCCTTCCCTTGAGTGCACTGTATTTAGTGATTCACTTCTAATGATAAAATGTGGTATAGATGGGACATGTAATTTCAAGACCAGGTTATAAAAGGCAAGTGACTTCCTTCTTGCTCTCTGTGGGATCATTTAGTCTAGGGGAAGCTTGCTGCTATATCATGAAGTTACTCAATTACCTAAGAGGAGGCCCACATAGTAAGAAACTGGAGACTTCTACCAATAGCCAGCAAGAAACTAAGTTTTTCTGCCAACAACCGTACCACTGAGCTTATTTATAAAAGGACCATCCAGCCCCAATCAAGCCTTCAGATGATGGCAATGCTACCTGATATCTTGCCTACAGCCTCTAGAGCAACCTTGAACCAGAACACTGAAGGAAGTGGCTCCCAAATTCCTGACCACAAAAACTATGTTATTTTAAGCCACTAAGCTTTAGGGTGATTTGTTATGGAGCAATAGATAAC
>NW_023178292.1:0-3456 GCF_002007445.2 Ailuropoda melanoleuca
GCCCAAGAGGTCACCGCAGTTCTAATGTGGTCACACTTTGGAGACTAGAAGCTGAATGCACATTCAGAAAAACGTTTACGCCTCTCTCCAAAGAGGGCAATTGCCAGGGCAGGCCTGGGGGTCCTAGAAGGGTACCATGGACCTGGCTATTGCCCTGCCTGGGAACCGTTCTTTGGAGGCACTCCCAAAATATTTCTAAGTTTCTCTCTCGCATGGAAAAGCCTGGGCATGCCACCAAGACCTTGAGAAGGAGCTTTGATGAGTCTTGGAATTGGGGCTCCACCCAAAAAGTTTCTAATTACCCCTCCAAAGACCAGGACCAGCCTGCTTAGTATAGACAGGCCTGGGGAATGCACTCTGCTGGCCACAAGTCCCACACGAGTCCTGGCTGTTGACTTGGCTCCCAAAACATTTCCAGTCTCTCTTTCTGAGGTAGGCACTGCCTCAGGCTGGCCATGGATGAAGAGAAGGGCATTGCATATCCTCCAAATTTTGTAAGTCCCCTTCAGAAACCAGTACAGACTTGGGGCGGGGCATGCAGGTCTGTGATATGTATCCCCAGACTGACATAGTCCCATGGGTGGCACATTT
This sequence comes from Ailuropoda melanoleuca, assembly GCF_002007445.2. NCBI lineage: Eukaryota > Metazoa > Chordata > Mammalia > Carnivora > Ursidae > Ailuropoda > Ailuropoda melanoleuca. The sequence goes on from NW_023178292.1 coordinate 592, forward strand.
GACAGAAACACCCTTTAAATACTTCTAAGACCCCCTCAAGNTTTCTAAGACCCCCTCAAGCGAGCATGTGGGGGGAGCGTTGGGGCAAGGTGGACAAGTAGGTTGAGGATGGTGCTTTCAGCCTTGCTGCAGTCATGCATGGAGCCCAGCCTTTGCACGCACTTCCAGAAAATTTATCTAAGTGCCATTCTGGAGAACAGCATTGATCCAGGTCTGCAAAGGACTGGTGGCAGTGTGCCTAGCTTGTTTGCTGTCCCATCTTCGTATGTACTTCCCCAAAATTTTCCAAGTCCACTACAGAAGGGGTGACCAGCAAGGGTCAGCTTTAGAGGTCTACAGAAGGTATGTAGAAGCCTATGGTATTTTGAATGGGGCTCAGTCATCCAGGGCACCTGTGAAAAATTTGTCCAATTCCCTTTCCAGAAAGGAGACACTGGCCCAGGCCAACCAGAGAAAGCCAGGAGAGTGGCTCGGTCTTTAAGAGGTCCAAGTCACTGGGAGCGACCTGTGGAAAGTTTTCTAAGGCTACCTCCAAAAGCCAAGACCCACAAGGAAATGGGAGACACATGTGAGTGTGTGTGCATACTTTGATTTTTTTTTAAAGATTTTTATTTATTTATTTGACAGAGACAGCCAGCAGGAGAGGGAACACAAGCAGGGGGAGTGGGAGAGGAAGAAGCAGGCTCCTAGCAGAGGAGCCTGACGTGGGGCTCAATCCCAGAACGCTGGGATCACGCCCTGAGCCGAAGGCAGATGCTTAACGACTGCGCCACCCAGGTGCCCCCATACTTTGATTTTTAGAGATGTACGATAACCAATTAGATTATAGATTTGGGGTGCTAAGAAAATTGTGAACTTACACAGATGTGAGAGTTATAAATATAGAGATGATAGGTGAAACTGGAGTACAAAAAATTCCCCAGGAAAAGAGTAAAAATCCCCTTCCATAGAACCATTTCTAATACTAAGATTCTCTCTTTGTGAGATTTGTGCAATCACCTACAGTCTATGCTTTAGATAGTCTATGTTTTAGATATGGTGTCTGAATGGTCCCCCCAAAATTTATATGTTGCAATCTTAATGACCAATGTATCAGCAGGTTGGTCCTCCTGGAGGTGATCAGGTCATAAGGATGGAGCCCTCATGAATGGGATTAGTGCCCTTATAAAAGAGGCCCCAGTGAGCTCCTTTGCCCCTTTCACCGTGTTGAGGACACAACCATAAGTCTGCTCCAGGATGAGGGCTCTCACCAAACCCATGCTGGCACACTCATCTTGAATTCCAGCCTCTAGAACGGTGAGAAATAAATTTCTGTTGTTCATAAGCCACATAGTCTGTGGTATTTTGTTTCCATAGCCCAAATGGACTGACAGTGGTATATCAGCTATCTATTACTACAGTAATGCAATGTAATAAATCACATGAAAACCCAGCAGATCACTAAAATAAAAAATAGAGGTGTATGTAACAGGTTTCTGGAATGGTTATATACAATATTGAAACAGAAAGTCAGTTCAAAGGTAGTTTTAATCATGAACAAGAAAGACAATACCCCATCTCTGGTCAACAGGGATGATAAAATCGCCTTTCGGTGCTCCTAATCACAGTGGAGCAGCGCTCAGCCTGTCTCGGCCAGACAAGCCTCTTTGCTGATACCTGCTGTAGTGTGGACCATGCAGTGTGACCTGAGTAGACAGAGTGAAACTGAGAGATCATGAGAGATCACCACTAGAAGGAGAAACTAAAGCTGGAATAAGAACGGACAACTAACTGGTCATGGTACCTGGAAAGGCAGGGGCAAATAGGTACGCTGAATGAAAACTAACTGGCGGCTCTGGGAATATCGTTAAGTTAAACCACCAGCCAAGGTTAGCCAGAGATTACTATTATTAATTGCATTCGTATCATTATTATTACTATCATTAATCTAACGGCTAATTCTTTGAGGACGCTCCTTAGAGTACCGAGGTGAGACTGGCAAAAGCAGCCCGGCACCGCACGCAAGCACCAGCGTGGAAGCAGCGCAGCGTTAATGCGAACTCTCGCGACAGCGTCCTGAGGCTCTCGGAGGCGCAAAGAAGTGGGAGCGTGAACTCTCGCGAGAGCGGTGGGGAGTCTCGCGAGAGCGGCCACAAGCTCGCGGTGGGGCGTTGCGGTAGAAGTTGCGGCAGTATGTCTCGGCCGGCTTTACATTGGGGCCAGCTGAACCCGCAGCAGGAGCGCGACGTTCGGGAGCTCGTTCGCCATGTGGCGGGCCTTCAGGACGAGGCGGACCCCAACTTCCAGCTGGCCCTGCACTTTGCTTGGTCCAACTTCAGGTGTGCGGCGCGGCTCCCGGGCCGAGGCTAGGGACTGGAAGGGGTCAAGCGGTTATCTGGAGCGCGCGGCCGGGTTTCCCCACCCCCAGCAAAGCTCTCGCGCGCCCTGCTGCTCCTGCAGCAGCTTGGTGCCCTAATGCTCCCTAGATCTCTGTCGCGTGTGACACACGCATACTGAAATAGTGGGTTGTGGGTTGTTGAGGGTCGGCCTTATCCTTTAGAAGCGCGCTTCTGGAGAACGGGTCTGTGTCTGTTGTTCCTTGTTCCGCCCACTGCCCTTAGCAAGGTACACTGTGCATTGTTTTTTGAATGGATAGGTAAGTGAAGTTTTAGAGCAGAATAATGGTCAGACCCTGCTTAACACTATATTCTTACTGATTCCCTCTCTCTTCTTGGTCCATTCCAGATTTCTCTTTCTTTGGTCTTTTTTTTTTTTTCTTTTTCCAAAACACACAACATAATACACTGAATAACTTATACTGTTTGTCTCCTCCACCCCTACCTCCAGCTAGAATCTAAGTTCCACCAGGTTAGGGATCTTGGTCTG
>NW_023178293.1:0-1279 GCF_002007445.2 Ailuropoda melanoleuca
CTCATCTGAAAAATGGGCACAAGAGCTCCTAACTCATAAAGTTATCCTGAGGACACGAGCGCAAGACAGATTTGGAAGGAATTCTGTAAAGCATTAACTGTAAGGCACTTACACTTAATATGGTATTGGAATAATCATCCCTATCGAAAGTTCAGAAATCACAGAAGTAAAACTAAGTCGTAAACAGTAAAAGTTTTTGTGCACACACCGAAAGCCAGTTTGCCAACTGGGAGCATTCAAACCAAAACACGGAACGAGGCTCAGGTATATAATGTTATAAAGCTGCTTCGATAGCGAGAAAGCATTGACTGTGTATTCTTCGCAGTAATTGGTTACGACATTAGAACTTTCTTACATCGTAGGGAATTGGTCGGTGGTTACCTCATACCAACCCTGGGAAACAGTGCAAGTGTCGCTTGTGATTTCCGGAGGCATAAGTAAAAAATGACCCAGTTCAAGTTCGTCTTGCAAAATAAGCTAAATTAAGCTTTGCTTGTAGGACTAAACTGAGTTTTGTCTGCTCAGGGAATTCTCAAGGCTGGTCTCTGTTTGTTTTTTATTTGAACATCCCTATTGATTTCTTCAGACCAAACAATAAACTGTGGTTTGCTGATCTGTCGTGAGTGGTGGGGTATTTGTTTTGTCTTTTTTATTGACCCAGCTGCTGGAGCCGGTCTGCACCAGGCAGGGACTGGTGGGAGGAAGTCTGCAGGCTCTCGGTTACCCAGCCCAAAGCCTGCTCTCTGTCATTTACTGTCTCATGATGCCAGGCTTCTGGAAGTTCACTGCCTTCCTTGTGAGCTAGGTTGTAAAAATGACTGCAAGCTCTCCCCTTCCTGCATCTGCACCCTGGCAACGTGATGGTACAGAGTCTATTTCCCTGGCCCTTGGATCTGGGTTGGCCGTGTGACTGGCTTGGTCCGTGGATAGTAGCGATCAGGANCTGGCCCTTGGATCTGGGTTGGCCGTGTGACTGGCTTGGTCCGTGGATAGTAGCGATCAGGACGTCACAAGTGCTTGCACACTGGGGTTTGCTCTCTTGTAGCTCCTGGAATCCCACTGCCCGGTGACAAGCCATCCCTGCTGGATGGAGGGAGACAAATGGCCCAGTGTCCCTTGCTGCCCTATCAGGCACCCAGCTAAATCTTGACGCAGAGCCACTAGCTGACTGGTAGTCAGTCGACCACATGCGTGAGTCCAGTCGAGACCAGAACAGCCCAGCTGAGTCCAGCCCACATTGAAACCTATAGAATCATGACTACATAAATGTTGGGGGGGG
>NW_023178294.1:0-5294 GCF_002007445.2 Ailuropoda melanoleuca
CATGACAATAAAAGATAAAATGAACTTATGGGACTTTATCAGGATAAAGAGTTTTTGCGCAGCCAAGGAAACAGTCAAAAAAACTAAGAGGCAGCCCACGGAATGGGAGAAGGTATTTGCAAATGATACTACAGATAAAGGACTGGTATCCAAGATCTACAAAGAACTTCTCAAACTCAATACACGAGAAACAAATAAACAAATCATAAAATGGGCAGAAGATATGAACAGACACTTTTCCAATGAAGACATACAAATGGCTAACAGACACATGAAAAAATGTTCAAAATCATTAGCCATCAGGGAAATTCAAATCAAAACCACACTAAGATACCACCTTACACCAGTTAGAATGGCAAAAATGGACAAGGCAAGAAACAACAATTGCTGGAGAGGATGTGGAGAAAGGGGATCCCTCCTACATTGTTGGTGGGAATGCAAGTTGGTACAGCCACTCTAGAAAACTGTGCGGAGGTCCCTTAAAAAGTTAAAAATTGAGCTACCCTATGACCCAGCCATTGCACTACTGGGTATTTACCCCAAAGATACAGACGTAGTGAAGAGAAGGGCCATATGCAACCCAATGTTCATAGCAGCATTGTCCACAATAGCTAAATCGTGGAAGGAGCCGAGATGCCCTTCAACAGATGACTGGATTAAGAATCGTGGTCCATATATACAATAGAATATTATTCAGCTATCAAAAAGAACGATTTCTCAACATTTGCTTCAACATGGACGGCACTGGAGGAGATAATGCTAAGTGAAATAAGTCAAGCAGAGAAAGACAATTTTCATATGGTTTCTCTCATCTATGGAACATAAGAACTAGTAAGATAGGTAGGAGAAGAAAGGGATAAAGAAAGGGGGGTAATCAGAGGGGGGAGTGAAGCATGAGAGACTATGGACTCTGAGAAACAAACTGAGGGCTTCAGAGGGGAGGCGGGGTGGGGGAATGGGATAGGCTGGTGATGGGTAGTAAGGAGGGCACGTATTGCATGGAGCACCTGGGTGTTATATGCAACTAATGAATCATCGAACTTTACATCAAAAACCAGGGATGTACTGTATGGTGACTAACATAACATAATAAAGAAACATTTAAAAAAAAGAAATGCAAAAAAAAAAAAGACTCTCTCTCTGCCTCACCCCCACCCTGTCTCTCTTTCTCTCTCTCAAATAAATAAAACTTTAAAAAGAAGAAAACTTCCCCACGAGGAAAACTCAAGTTCTAAAGGGATCCGCAGGTACATTCCATCAAATATTCACAAAAGAAATGACATTATTTCTCAAACTCCTTCAGAAAAAATTTTAACTCATTTTTTAAAGCCAGCATAGCCTTGACACCAAAACTCACAAATCAATACAAGAAAAGAAATTTTCAGACTATATCTCTCAATGCAAAACTCCTTAACAAAATATTAACAAATCAAACTCAGCAATATATATTTTTTAAATGATACATCATAACTAACTGAAGTTTTTCCAAGACTGCAAGATTGGTTTAACATCCAAAAATCAATTACTATGATTCACCACAAGATTTCATAAAACAATCTCAGTAGTTGAAAAAGATATATTGGATAAAATGCCCACTTATTATAAAAACTATCAGAGATTTAAGAACAGAAGAAAATTTCCTCAAACTAATAAACAGGATCCAAGAAAAACTTACAGCTAATATATTAATGGTGAATGATGAACATTTCCCCAATCTGATTGGGAAGAAGATAAGAATGCCCTCACCACTTCTACTTAGTATTTTACTATAGTTCTAGTCAGTATGACATGGCAAGACAAAGAAATAAAAGCAATAAAATTGGAAAAGAAACAAAACCGTCTCTGCAGATGAAATGATTGTTTTTATAGAAAAACCATAAGAATCTATATAATATCTATTAGGATTAGTAAGCGATAAGAGATCACAGATTCAAAATCAATATCCAAAAATACATTGTATTTCTCTATACAATCAATAAAAATGGAAATTGAAATACAAGTACCATTTACAAAAACATCAAAGATATTAAAATACATACGGATATTCCTCTTTCTGCTCCTTCATTATTAGTTTATAGAAACACTACCAACTTATGCACCCCTATATTTATTGCAGCATTATTTACAATACCTAAGATCTAGAAGCAGCCCAAGTGTCCACTGACACATGAATATATAAAAAATACGTGGTATAGATACAGATATACACACACAATGGAATATGAAGCAGCCATAAAAAGGGTTGAGGGTTTGTTTTGCCATTTTTGCCATTTGTGACAACACAGATGGACCTATAGGGTATTACAGTAAATACACAAGTCAGACTGAGAAAGACAAATACCGTACGATTTCACTCATATGTGGAATCTAAAAAACAAAAGAACAAACAAACAAAAAGCAGAATCAGACCTATAAACAAAGAGAACAAACTGATGGCTTCCAGAGGGAAAGCGAGTATATGGGATGGACAAAATGGGTCAATTGTGAGAGATACAAGCTTCCAGTTATGAAATGAATAAGTCATGGGAATAAAAGGCCCAGTATAAGGAATACAGTCAATGATACTGTAACAGCATTGTATGGCGACAGATAGTAGCTACACTGGTGGTGGGCACAGCATAATATATAAGCTTGTCAAATCACTACATTGTATACCTGAAACTAATGTAACATTGCATGTCAACTCTACTCAGATTTAAAAATTAAATTAAAAAATACATAGGGATAAATTTAAAGAAATATGTACAAAACTCCTACACCGAAAATTACAATTATTAATGAGAGAAACTAAGAAATAACAAAATAAGTACAGAATGCTTCTTTTTTCTTGAATTGGAGAACACACAATATTGATAAATTTTAATTCTCCTTAGTCATTAGTTTTTACACAATGTCAACTAAAATTCTAGCAGGTTTTTGTAGAAATTGAGAATTTGATTCCAAAATTTATTTGGAAATTCATAGAACCTGGAATAGCCAAAACAAGGTTGAAAAAAAAAAGAACAAAGTTGGACTCACACCACCTGATCTCAAGACTTACCTTAAAGCTACAGTAATAAAGACAATGTTATGTTGACACAAGGGTAGATCAAGGAATAGAAGAGAGGGCATAGAAATAAACGACATATACAATTGATTGATTTTTGACAAAGACACCAAAGCAGCTCAATGGGGAAATAAAGTCCTTCCTACAAAATTTGCTGAAATAACCAGACATCCACACATGGGGGAAAAAGATAAACCTTAACACCTACCTCATATCCAAATGCAAAAATTTATTCAAGATGGCTCATGAACTGCTGGTTTACAAATTTGGGAATTTCTCAGGTGAAATCTGAAATTGGCCCCTGAACATGGAGAGCAAGGAGAGTCTAAGAGAGTCTAAGGGTCCAGACTGGTAAGTGGTAGGTTTACCAAGGGAAATTACACAGGAGGTTTGTCTCGGGTGGCCACGAGATGAGCAGATCTCCACACCCACCCTCTATAATCTTTCAAGTTTATATAGAAGACTTACCTGTGTTCTGTAACGTATACCATCCCGATAGTCTCATCAACTTATTGCTCTCTCAAGGCTGCATCCTTGACAATGGCTCTACTGTAGGAATGGTAGGCCAAGCACACATTCCAAGGATGGGGGACTATAGGTGGTGAGATGCCTCTGATTGCCTGGGTCCAGCTCACAGATCACCCAGTGGTCGTGTCCCCCTGATGACCTCTTCCAACATGAAAGCTAAAGGTATTAAGCTTCTAGAAGAAAATATAGAAAAATATCTTTGTGACCTTGAAGTCATTTCTTGGGACACAGGAAGCTCTAATCATAAAGAAAAATAGGTAACTTAGACTTCATCAAAATTAAAGTCTTCCTGCTTATCAAAAGACATCATTAAAAAAACAAAGGTAAAGTATAGAGCAGAAGAAAATGTTCACAAAACATTGCTTTGACAAAAGACATGTGTCCAGAATATATAAAATCTCCTAAAACTCTATGTACTCTGTTTTGTTTGATTTTTACAATGACAATGTTTTCCTGTTATTATGAATATAATAACTTCATAATAACCACATCTCATGTGCCAACCATGATTGAAATAAGCAAGAAGAGAATAAAGAACCCCACACCCCAGTATCTCCTCTACATCTTCCTTTGCTCCCAGTGAAGACCAAATAAGAAACAAACTACTATCCACCCTTTCTTTTCTGTAGACAGGCCAAGAAAATTCTTTATGAAGGCTGAGGAAATGAAGTTAATGAACAATTGGAGAGATAAAATTAGTAACATGAGGGCAAGCAGCTGCTCCTGAAATTAAAAAAAAAAAAAAAACCGGCACATATTGAAGATTTTTTTTCTTTTTTTTAATTGAAGTATAGTTAACATACAGTATTATATTAGCTTCAGGTATACAACATAGTGATTCCACATTTATATACATGAAGAAGTGATCACCACGGTAAATCTAGTTACTATATATCACCATACACAGTTATTATAGTATTACTGACTATATTCCCTATGCCACACTTTATATCCCCATGACTTATTTATATTATTACTGGAAGTCTGTAGCTCTTAATCCCCTTCACCTATCTCGTCCATCCTCCCACTCTTCCCTCTGGCAACCACCAGGTGTTCTCCATATTTATGAAATTTATAAGTGTGTTTTTGTTTTGTTTTATTTCTTAGATCCTATATTAAAGATTTTTTTAATTATTTGAAGAAATTTGGGCAAAATGAAAATGATGAAAGAAGAGATGAAAGGATATTTATGATAAATTATCAGTAGTTCTTGAAAACCAATAAAAGACTAGATAAGATGGTGAAATTACAAGTGAGTATGTTCACGACCTCTTGTCCCTGGTGTTCCGTCACTGGGTTAGTATAAGTCAGTAAATGAGAGCAGCATACACTGACCCATTTGGTTTATAGCGATTCTCTCCTCTTTCTGATCTCAATGAAAAACCATTTAAATATGGCTTTGGACTGCACTGGTATTTTCTATGTCATAATCAGAGCAGAAACTAAAAGTTACAAACCCCCAAAGAAGTCCCTGCTTTAACTCTGATAAGATTATGTCCATTTTTAACTATGGTTATTGCAGTTAATGTTCCAACCCAATGGACTAATGAAGGTTTGGTATATTGATATTGCTGTTTGGACTGGTTCTGCAGAGCGTGTTTTGAGTTAAGTGTTATAGTTCCTCCTCCCCTACTATGAGAAAAGCTAGAGACTTAAATTTTCAGGTGCTACTTAACTAGCACTGTTCTCATTAGAAATCATACTACCTCCTAAGGAGTGG
>NW_023178295.1:0-3050 GCF_002007445.2 Ailuropoda melanoleuca
TCTCCCACTCCCCCTGCTTGTGTTCCCCCTCTGACTGGCTGTCTCTCTCTCTGTCAAATAAATAAATAAAAAATCTTAAAAAAAAGGGTAAATCTGAGTAGACTTTTTCCAAAGAGGTCATATGGATGGCCAACAGGTCTATTACAAGGTGCTCAACATTACAAACCAGGAAAATGCAAATCAAAACCACAATGAAATACCACTCCACACCCATTAGAATGGTTATTATTAAAAAAGGAAGAAACAACAAGGATTGGCGAGGATGTGGAATACACTGCTGGTGGGAATGTAAATTGGTGCAGCCACTAGAAAACAGTATGTAAGTTTCTAAAAAAAAAATTAAAAATAGAGCTACCCTATGACCCACAATTCTACTTTTTGCTATCTGAAGAAAGAGAAAACACTAACTGAAGCAGATATCTGTGCCCCATGTTCACTGCAGCATTATCTACAAGAGCCAAGACACAGAAGCAACTTAAGGGCTGGAAAGACCATGGTAGGGATATAGGACAGTGTTGTGTTTGTGGGTGTGACTGGGGAACTGGTTTGGTGTAGGGGCAAATTTAATTTTTTTTATTAAGACAGCTTTTCGAGAGTAGTTTTTGGTTCACAGCAAAATTGAGGGACCAGTATTGAGACTTTCCATTTACCCCCATCCCCACACATGCACAGGCTCCTCCATTGCCAGCATCCCCTATCAGAGTGGTATGTTTGTTAAAACTAATGAGCCTATATTGACACATTATCATCCAGACTTCAGAGTTTATAATAGGGTCCACTCTTGGTGTTGTACATAGTATGGATTCAGACAAAGAAATAGTGACATGTATCTATCCTTATGGTATCATACAGAGAATTTTCACTGCCCTAAAATCCTCTCTGTTCTGCCTAGTCACTCCTCCCCAACACCTCCCACCCCAACGGCAGCCCCTGGCAACCACTGACCTTTTTATCATCTTCAGAGTTTTGCCTTTTCTAAACTCTTTCCAGATAGTTGGAACCATACGGGGTGTAGCCTTTTCAGAGGGACTTTTCACTTAGTAGTGTGCACTTAAGGTTCCTCCAGGTCTTTTCATGGCTCGATAGCTCATTTCTTTTTAGTGCTGAATAATATTCCATTGTCTGGATGAACCACTATTTATTTATCCATTCACCTACATGTCTGTTGCTTTTGAGTCCTGGCAATTATAAATAAAGCTGCTATAAATGTATGTGTGCAGAGTTAATTGTAGACCTCAGTTTTCAACCCTTCTGGGTAGATATCAAGGAGTGGACAACTTTAATTTTTAATTTCATTTACTTCTAAATTGTTTGAGACTTATAGTAATGATCTACATTAATTTTATAACTAAATTTAATTAAACACTTAGTAGCTCTATTTAATTAAATTGACTGGAAAATGTACATGAACTTGTGAACCCACCAAACTCAGAGTGTGGGACAGAATGACTGCACTGGGGTTAGCATGGCAGTGTTGGTTTAGGAAAATGCCCAGAAAGCACGGATTGTGCCTTACAAAAGGCAATAATGCACTATGAACACACTTCTTTGATTTGTTAAATGTAGTTTCTCAAACACACGTTTAAATTAAATGATCATGAGCGGAATCATTCTAGTACTGAGCTATTATCTTATCGATCAGTTTTCACAGGAAACAAAATGCCCAAGAAAGCATAAACTTCCACTAAAAGAATTTCCTAAGATCATGGAGATCTTCACATTTAATAGGCCAGCAAATAGTTTTCCAAAGAAGCGAAATAACGCAGAGATCAAATGGTCTCCTGAAAGTGCAGTGTGGTTCAGGCAATGATGCTTGTCAGCAAGATGGGGAGGGAATATGGCAAGGTGGCCCCATAGATGGACGAGCACTCATTGCTCAGTTTTGCTGCATTTTTTATATTCTGAGACAGTCACTTTCAAACAGGGCTGCCCCTCAGAGCTTTCCTTTTCACTTAGCAACCCCTTTGAGTCATCTTTTTTCCCAGGTGGCAAAGCTCAAGTATCAGCATTGGCTTTTCTCTGTGCTTAGTGAAGGTGTATGTTTGAGGAGTTCGTTTATCCTCTCTTCAGCAGAGTGCAGCAGTAGACTCGCCAAAGGGAAAATACCAAAGGTGCAAAGAGCAGGGGCAGAGGTGGGGTGAGGGGAACTGACGCTGGGGCAGGTAGACATGGAGGGGAAGTAAGACTACTGTGTGCTCAACAATAGATACCAGGCATTGCATTTACTTCACATGGCGTAGCCTTCCCAAGACCCTGGCACCTAAGTAGTAACTACCTTTGACAGATGAGGACGATGAGTCTCAGAGCACTTAAACAACTGTCTAGGTCACACAGGAAGCACTGTGAGAATCTGCTTCAGGTTCAAAATTCTAACCAAGGTGGATCTGGTCTCTGGTACGTCCTCTTGCATTACGGCGGGTTGCTCTGGGGAAGAAGTCGAAGGCAGAGAGCTGGGTAACGGGTATCTGGGGCTGGGCAGGTGCCAATGCCTCACCTAAAGGCATCTAAAGTCTGATGCTTTAAGAACACCACGGAGGTGACACTGAACCCATCTGCAGACCTGAACTGGCACCAAGAATAAGCATGCCATGTCTGCAGATAAGGGCAGGAGAAAAATCACACACACAGGTATATGCCACGTCCAATACTTCCGTTCTTAAATTCTTTAAGCAACAAGATGGGGACTGGTGGTGGTTTAAGAAAAATACCCAAGCAAATGAGAGAAGACAGCTTCCACTTCACATAAGTTATTTAGTGCAGAATGACGTGTCCTATTTTGAACATGCATTAGTTGATATTGCACAGGTTAATGGAAAAGGGGTGGTGACTTCTAAGTCACTGCCAATGGCTCTCTTATTTCAAGGAACATTTGCCACGAAATTTAAGCAAATAATTTTCCCTATGGCATGTGCAGTAAAAGTGACTTAGACCAACCAAGCTTACTCATTGTGTGGTCCCTGAACCAGCCCCAGTCCACAAACTGTTACCGGTCTCTGTTGAGGACAGGGATTAGGAATAAGCGTGTAGAGACGTCTGTAAAAATTTGACAC
>NW_023178296.1:0-3638 GCF_002007445.2 Ailuropoda melanoleuca
CTCTCACAGCTAGAAGCTGAATAAAGTCTCAAAGGAAGAATCCTTCCTTGTCTCTCCTACCTTCTGGGTGATTGCTGGCAATCCTTTGCATTCCTTGGCTTATGGCAGCATAACTCCGATTTCTCCTGTCTTCACACTGACAGTTTTCCTTCTGTGACCAATACTCTCTCTTAGGATAAGAACAGCGGTCCTTGGGCTAGGGCCCACCATAATCCAGTATGATCTCATTTTAATTTGATTATATCTTCAGAGACTCTATTTCCAAATAAGGTCACATTTGGGGAACTAGGGATTAGGACTGGAACACATTTTTGAAGGGGACACAGTTCAACTCAGTACAGGAAAGACTTTCCCTACAAGAATGACCCCACATACACTATATAGAACCACCTCCTTAGAAAGTATTTTTCACAAATTGGTCACAGCACAGCTGCACAGTTAGGATGCACTTTGCATATCCTCTGGTGCGCTTTATCTCTAAACGCAGGCAGGGAAAGAGCAGGAGAAATCAAAACTGGATTTTCGATGCACAGAGGAAAGTTGCTTTAAGGAACTTGGGATGATACTTTAGCCAGCATGAATGGTCCGCTGTGTAGAGGCTCACTGACCTTTGAGGAAAGGATCTAGATGGAAGACTTCAGCAATACACTGAGTTGAGCCATGAGAGGCCTTGTAAGTGGGAGATACCAAATGAGGGAACCAGTGTGGCACTTTACGGGAAGGCAAGGAATGGTGGTGAAGGGCCCCCAGTGAGGAGCAGGACTAGCTGCTGGGCCAAGGACAAGCCAGTCCATGCTGGCTGCAAGTGGTGATGGCATGGCAGACAGTTCTGCCAGCAGATCTGAAAATCCACGTCGATAAGAAAAGATAAGGTGATCCTGAACCGGCATTCGTCGGCGCCATCCGAGTGCTTCCTACGGTTACAAGTTTACAGCTGAGAAAGAGACCATGGTCAAGACACTCTCTGCGACTAAAGCAAGATGGAGTCTAAGAATGGGTCAGATAACTCCCTCTTCATTAAATTGCTGAAAACCACGTCAGGAACCTTAAAAACAGAAATGGATGGGTCTAATAAAAACAATACGGTCAAATAAAATTAAATGTGCACTGTGACTCTTGTTCCTCTAATATCCTGAGTTAGTGTTCACATTCCTCAGTACTGCGGGTGAGACTGCTGGTGAAATGATTGGGACAGTGACCAGGAAGGGGTAGGGTCCCCAGATGTAGGTGAAAACTTGACAGCCAGACATTATTTGGGGAGCCAAATCCTTCTCCAGGGCTGGCATACATTATGTGTGGAGGAAACAGTTTTGAAGAGTCAATGACAAGGAAACTTATTTTTTGGCAAGGAAGTTGTGGAGAAATTTTGTATTTCTAGTTGAAAAAAGAAGTCATGCCATAATATGTTTCAGTGCATTTTTAAAGTTAATTCTGAGAAGACAATGTTCCCTTAATGAAAGACATTCTGGATCAGGACAGGATGTAAACACGGCTGGGAACTGAATAAGGTACAGCAATGGCTGGTAACTGGAGACAGGTTGGGTCTGGCATAAAGAAGCAGCAAGTTGCCATGGAAACAAGCCACGGAGTGGACCGCAACCATCTTGAATGCATACAACTTATAAAGAGAACAGAAGGAGGCTGGAGGCATGCCGGCTGGCCGAGAGTTCTCAGGAGGGACAGTGGGGGTAGTCTTGGCATTAGGTATATGGCATTAGAAAGAAAGCCAAAGGCTGTCAAAAACCAGCAAAAGGGGGAGTAAAAATTCCAAGCTTGCTGGGTATCTTGAATTTGGCCTTATTCACTTGCCATTCATCTGTTGGTTCATTCCAAAGAACGCTGACTGAGTGCCTTCTGTTGGCCAGGCACCGGGCTAGGCAGTAGGGCTACAGAGAGGATGCGATGTCCCAGTTCTCAAGGATCCTGCTGTCCCTCACTGCTTTCTGGAGCAGCAAGGCCTACACACAGTTCTCTTGTCTCTCCCCCGGGAATCAAACCTCCCGCAGCTCTGCAGCTCTGGTCCTGTTCTGGGGTGCCTGCCAGGTTTCCATCCTGCCCAGTGGCCTCCTGGTCACCCTGCCCAGGATTCTAGCTCCTTCAGAGCTGGTCTTCTTAGCCTCCACTGTATCCCCGCGGCAGGTCCCTACACTTGCTGCCAGCCTCCTCTGCCCAGACAGGATGCACTCATTCTGACCTCCTCCCACGGCCTCTGGCTGGGCTTTCTCAGAACCTGCCTGGACTGGCCAACTCATTTCACCTCCCAGACCTCCCGGCCCTTCGTGTCTTCTCCACAGATCCTGTGGAGACAGATCAGCCCCGCATCGCGTACTTATTCCTGGCTCTGGCTTTTGCATGTGACCCTCAGTGTGGATGGTACAGTGACTCACGGAATCATAAGCTCACATCATAAGCTATTACCCCAACTCCATATCCCCGGCATGTCAGAGAACAAAACCTCCAGCTTCCTCCAGTGGCACCCAGCGACACTTCCTCCTCCGGTCCGGAGGCTAAGCTTACCCTTCAGTCTCTCCATTTCTTAGCACCATCTCCCCAAAAGCGCCCTTCTATGACTGTTGTGATCTCACCAATCTACTTGTAAATCTCCACGGCCTTTACAATCTCTCTCTGTCTGAGTCATCTCTGACCACAAACCAACCTTCCAGAGTCACTGGCTTTTTGAGCAGGACACTGGTATTATAATCGTATTCTACTTCTTACATGCACATGATTTCATTGCTCACAAACTTCCTGAGGTCCTTGTGCCAATGCAGGACAGGTAGCAGGGCAGGCATTAACATTTCCATTTCATGCATCTAGAAATTGAGGTTCAGAGAAGTTCTACAACTTTCCCCACGCCACACACGGACAAGGGCTGAAGGCCGGCTCCTCACTCCAAGCCCCGAGCCCTGGCTCTGAGCCCGGGTCCTGCGTCCTTTGGCGCAGGTGGCACCGCCCCCCGGGCCTCCGAGTCTTTGCCCGCCCCACACCACGCCTCCCCGTTATCTAAGGGTCCTTCTCTGTGTTAAGCCAGCGTCTTCCAAAGAAGCTGAATAAACAGCAACGGAGACTTGCGCCTTCATTTCCCCGTTTCCCTTCAGATTTGGTGGCATAGTTGTAGATTCTAGGATCCTACACCTAAGATTCAGGAAGCTCCGTTTTCCCTTTGTTGCCTACAAGAAAGGAAAAAGCCCAAACCAAACCCTACAAGACAACCCTTTTCTCGGGAACGCTTGAAACGCCAGCGCGTGCGCCCAGCATCCGTGCCGCTCCCGGGAAGCCCCGTGATGCTCAGACTCCTCTCCCAGCAATAGATTTATCACGAGCTCCCCCAGGGCTGCCTCGACATCTCCCTCATGTGCGGTAGAGCTCTCTGCCTCTCAGCACAACTGTGCGGAGCCAGAACTATTGACTGGGGTGTGGGGGGGGCGGGGGGGCAGCAGCGTGTTCTAGTAGAAAGCCAGCAAGCCTTCTTGTTACTAGAATTCCCAAGACAAGTGAATTACGGCGAGATCGGCCATAAGGTGTAAAGCAACTCGGGGTATTGTAAACCACTTAAGAAAAGCACGCAGAACTGGGCGGGGGGTGCGGGAGGCGCGGCGTCGGAGAGGAAATGAGTCCCAAGCCGGCCGCCTGCAGCG
>NW_023178296.1:8016-8843 GCF_002007445.2 Ailuropoda melanoleuca
GGGTGGGCAGGGTAAACCAGCCTGGGCCTGGTGTATCTGAAAGGAAGGAGCTCTTCCTCAGTTTCTCACAGACCAACTGACTTTTCCCCGAGTGCCCAGAAACCCAGAGTTTTATGGGAATGCACTTAATCTGTAAATGTTAGAAATGAATTTAAATATTAATTTTTAAAAATAGAGTAAAGGTGGAGCCATGAGTTTGCGGTTTGTGACCTTTGGTCCATATATTCTCCTTCGTATGTCCCCAGCTATGAAGTGGGGGTCTACAAAATCTACATCCATAGGTCTAAGCCCTCCCACTTTCTCCAGCTCTTGATCTCTAATTTGGACTAGGAGTCCTGGATTCTGATTTTGGCTCTACCCTTTGCCAGCCATGGAACTTTGGTTGATAGCTTCCTCTCTCCTGCCCCAGCTGCCTCATCTGTGGAACGTGGCCCTTGGGGTCAATGACTTTGAGGGTTCTGCCAAGCTCCATTAGCCTGTGAGTCTGAGAGATCCTTCTCCTCATCCCCTCTTTCTTGCCCTTCTTGATCTCATAAAAACCCATTTCCTACCACAGTCAGTGACGCAAACTTTCTTCAGGTTTTCTCAGCTTAGGAGTCGGCTTTGTTTGTAACGCTGCTTCCAGGCAACATCCAACCAGTTCTACTGCTGCAACATTCCTAAAATTTCCCTTTTGTCCAGTGTTGGCTGCTACCATCGTTTTCCTACCAAACCAGGAGATTTGCTTCCATCCCTGCTTGAGCCTCTCCTTTACCTCCAGCTCTAGAACTCTTCCTCCAAAGACAAAACACAAACATAATTTTAAAAGCACTTTGTTCAGAAATTTT
>NW_023178297.1:0-5409 GCF_002007445.2 Ailuropoda melanoleuca
ATATTTGCTTTTCTATGTCTTCAAGTGAATTCCATCATTATTGATTTAATATAAGGTTATAGAGGTTGACTCAATTTTATCAACCACATATATAACTCTATCTAAATCTTAGAGAACAAAAGAATATATACATTCCTATTTCTAAGCAAGCAGTGCATTGAATGGCCTTGAATTAATACTTGAAAAAACTCTTTCTTTATCTTTGAAGTAGAGTTGGGATTCCAAGCTTCAGAGAAGCTAGGATTCAGATATGACTGAAAAAGTACTAAGGCCGACACACCAGTGACATATCATTGAATTTCAATGATTTATTATCATACATTTGTAAGTAAAAGGTTATCTCAACAGCAGAGTTGGTCCAAGATCTGGGGCATACTGGAAGCTAATAATTTGACATTCTTAAAACTGACATTCTTTAGATACATAAAGGAGAGGCTGACCACAGCTTGGGGGAGGTTGAGGAATGTGTATCTACTTTCCCTGAAGACCCTACTCACAAAACTAAAGATCTTTAGTTAACTGACCCATTCTCATCGGAATGTAATTTAGCTACTATCTTTTGTTTCTCAAAAACCCCCATGAGTGCTTCACCTTCCACCTAAGAAGCAAAAGAAAATTGCCCTTTTATCTATATACAAATATATATTTACACATGCACATATTCAAACCTAGATATCATATATCTATATCATCCACCTATCTATCTATCCATCACCTTAAAATTTCAAGAGATATTTTCTGTAGATCTTAACTTAGCTGATCTACTGCCTAATCCTTCTTGCCTTTTGTGATGCACAAAACCCCATAAATGGCTTCCCATTGAGCTTAAAGTAAAATTCACACTCTTCACTNGAAATTCACACTCTTCACTGCAGCCTGCAAAGCTCTGCATGATCAGACCTCTGCCTGCCCCTCAGGCCTCTACTAATATGACTCTCTTTGGTCGCTGGACTCCAGGCACTTAAGCCTTTTCCTTTTTTTTCTAGATACTTCGAGCATTTTCTCATCTTCTAGCCCTTAAACTTGTCCTCACATCTTGTGAAAACTCACCATTGTTTGATATATCAACCCCTTTTCATTTCTTAAGTAGGCATTCAAATCCCACATCCTCAGTGAGATCCTTCCGCCCCATCACACAACTAGTTACTATCACATTACCTGTGTATTTTTTAAAATAGATTTAATACTCTTTGAAATTAATGTGTTCACTTCTTCCCTTGTTGGCTTATTTTCTAATTGCCTGGGATGGTTAATTTTATGTGTCAACTTGACTAGGTCATGGCCTGTTCATGTATTTGGTTAAGCATTATTTCTGGGTATGTCTGTGAGACTATCTCGGAATGAGATTAACATTTGTATTGGTAAACTGAGTAAAGCAGTTTGCCCTCTTCCTCAGTGTGGGTGGGCCTCATCCAATTTCCTGAATAGAATAAAAGATGATTAAGAAAGAATTACTTCTCCCTGCCTGACCGTCTTTGAGCTGGAACATAGGTTTTCTCTTGCCCTTGAACTACTGGAATTTATGCCATCAGCTCTCCTGGATGTCTAGTTTGTTAACTACAAATCTTGGACTTAGCTTCCATAATCACATAAGCCAAGTTCTTACAGTATTTCCCTCACTGCCTCTCTCTCTCTCTATCTACATCTATCTAGGATACAGGATGTTATATATTGGATATGGATCCAATATATACAATCTATATTTTTTCAAAGATGTTCAAAGAATTCCACATTCTTTAGATTAGTTTCCCTTTGCCTAATTTCTAGAAACATCATGAAGCTATTTTTAAAAACTCCTTATCTAACCTGATTTATTTTATTTACATTTGTGTGTGTGTGTTTGAACACACCAAAGTCAATTAGTAAGTTTCGATATAATATTTTAAAACTTCACTAAGATTGATTTTTTTCCCCCTGAAGTCTGTATAAATAACTTGGCAGAAAATACTATGTTCAAATTTTACATGAAATGTTTTACTACTTCTTTCCTTTGAAAATTCTGTAATTTCACTGAATGATTAAGTCTACCAAAGAACATATTGCACGTAAAAGTGTATTCCAATCTCAATGCCAGTAAAGGAAATCCTGCTTCCCTGTTCGCCTGCTGCAGTGAGCTCAGTGCCGGTCTAAACACTGGACTCCCTGATGTCTCTTTAACTGTAAATAGGAGCCATATGTTTTGCACTGAAACAAAGGAGCTTCTTGTTCCCTGGTCTTTAATTAAAAGATAATTTCAACCACAAAAAAATCTCCTATTGGTTCTGCTTCTCTAGGCTCCTACACAACCTTAAGTAGAATCTAAACTTCGAAAAAGACCTTCGATGCCTTAATTAGCACTGGTTCCTCAGCACCTGGAAGAATGTCACCACATAGTAGCTGTTCAATAAATAGCTGCTGACTGAATTAACATTGTTCATGATTACTGCAGTTTTGAGAAATATGGTTTCAAGAGAAGAAAAGAGAAGTCCTTACCATGTAACTTATAACTCATAATGAGTTCCTCATAATGGTCTTTTAGTCTTTCAAATAATCCATTTCTTTATCTGTAAAAGAGAGAATAATGCCTTGCTATTTATTTTAGTTCATTCAATAAAAGATTTGAGGTTGTTTTTAAAATTCATGGTATGGGGGCGTCTGGTTTTCTCAGTCGGTTAAGCATCTGCCTTCAGCTTGGGTCTTGATCCCAGGGATCAAGCCCTGCATTGGGCTCCCTGGGATCGAGCCCCGACTTGGGCTTCCTGCTCAGTGGGGAGTCTGCTTCTCCCTCTCCCTCTGCCTCTCACTCTGCTTGTGTTTTTTCTCTCTCTGTCAAATAAATAAATAAAATCTTTAAAAAAATATAAAATTCATGGTATTATTTGTTATGTTATAAATATAAAAATTAAAAAAAAAAAGATAAAGTACACAATCCAGAAAGAGGTCAAATGAAGGTAAAATTGGAAGATCCTAAGTTTAGTAGCTACTTAGAAAACAGTTTCCTGGCACCTGCATGGCTCAGTTGGTTAGGCATCTGCCTTTGGCTCAGGTCGTGATCCCAGGGCCCTGGGATAGAGTCCTGCCTCAGACTCCCTGCTCAGTGGTGAGTCTTCTGCTTATCCCTCTCCCCCTGGTTCTATGCTCAAGAGCTCTTCTCTCTCTCTCTCTCAAAATAAATAAATAAATTCTTTAAAAAAACCCCACAATTTTCTCCATAATCTAATTTTTATTTTGACTTTAAAATAACTCATGAGGGGCGCCTGGGTGGCACAGCGGTTAAGCGTCTGCCTTCGGCTCAGGGTGTGATCCCGGCGTTACGGGATCGAGCCCCACATCAGGCTCTTCTGCTATGAGCCTGCTTCTTCCTCTCCCACTGCCCCTGCTTATGTTCCCTCTCTCACTGGCTGTCTCTGTCTCTGTCGAATAAGTAAATAAAAAATCTTAAAAAATAAAATAAAATAAAATAACTCATGAATATGGTAAGCTAGATAATAATACCCGTCCCATGATACTCAGAGTTTTTTGGGGGGCCAGTGGATGAATAATATTGAATAAAATAACTTATGAGAATGAGCTTTGCAAAACAGTAAATTACCTTTACTATTATTAGCATTACATATGGTTATTTTTTTGATAGCCTCCATAAATTTTATTTCCTTATTATTACTTACACAACTACATAATTTTATTTTACTCCTATTCTCCTTTTCATGTACAACTGTGCTATCTACCTAAGGAGATTATAGGAGAAACAGGAGTCTTTTATAATAATTTTTTCCTTCTGGGACAATCGTCATGCTAAGTGTGTGAAAGACAGAGCCTGAGAACTGGCTATCAGCACCTATGGAACTCAAGATAGTTCAAAGTTACATAAGGGACTTTGTGCATTTTGAAATATCAAAGACAGAATTTATGGCATTGAGAGAATGCTCTATTTTTCAGAGTTGATGTTTCCTGCTAGTTTGATAAAATATATTAATTTATCTCTCCCATTTCATGAGTTATTTAGACACTACTCATAATGAACCCATGACCTTGCCCACTGGAGCACACCATTACTGTGAAGAGATGGTTTGGCAGTCTTCTCCTGTAGAGTTGGCAACTTATTTCATGACTCGGAAGAGACTATCAACAGTATGAGAACAAAAAATTGAAACACATGTTCATAATGTGTTTTACATGTAAAGTGTTACATACTTTAACTTATCTGGAAATGAAGGAAAACCTGTCATGAAGTTTCCCAACGTAAATGGCTTTATCATCTCCACAAATCATGTAGCTAAGGATAAGGGCCAAATAATTACCTCTTAAATGCACTTTTTCTTAGTTTATAAGTAAACCAATCTTAAGTTTTTATTGGCAAGGGAAGTAAAGTTCAATCTATACTAAAAACCGACAAAATATTTGTGAAAATAGTAAGAAAGCTAGTTCTGATGTGCTAATTGTGACTAGAAACTTACATGCAGGATGCAAAATCATGTTTTTTGCTTTTTAATTTATTCTTTGCAATCTTTAATGTACAAATTAAAATATCTCTAATATTGAAATTTCCTACAATATTCCCCAGAAGGAAACATTTTTCTTCTGTGGATATTAGAGCAGTTAATGAAATCTCTATTAAAATGCTTAACAAAGTACGCTTAGTAAAAAAAAACAAAAACAAAGTTTAAAAAAATGAGCGATTTAACGGATTATAACGACATAAACAGAACCTTAAAGCACCAACATGAATTGTCTTTTTGCATAAATGTTAAAAATGAGAAAAAATATCCCAGCCTATTTGGAGTAATTATGGGAATACATGCTTCAAACTAACAACATTAAAATCAACTAGAAACCCATATAAAATTTAGAGCCTCATTTAACATAAATGATTTTTTAATCTTCCAAAACTGTCTGTTCCTTTACTGAATTATTTTTTGGATGAACCTGTTAGAAAAAAAAAAAAAAGTCCGAATTAAACTTTGTATTGAAGACAAACTTCCAAACACTTTTAACTGTTTTTATTATGGGTAAAATGCACCCTCGTGCACTTCGCAAGGACACTCTGGAGATTGTTGTTAGGAAAGAAGGATCACTGTGACCAAGTCTAATTTAGGCTGAACTTCCTCTGAAAAAAAATCCCATCATTTTTTTCTTTGGAAATAATGAGAATGACTCTGTGGTTGTGCGAAGCTATAATTCTTCCGTGAGAAGTCAGAGTAAACATCTGATGGCAAAATTCATAAACTAATCACTTTTGGTCTATTTCCTTTGGCTTCACATTCTGTTTATATAGTGGTGTGAGGGTTTCAGTTACTGCTCTGTCTGTGAAGTGTAGCCCTGTTTATGTAGAGTAGCTTTGGAAAATAATGGAATGAGTATCCAGTGTCAAATGACTAGTGCACAATAGACAATTCTGTGTGTAACTGCTATAGGCCAAAAGACATAAAT
>NW_023178298.1:0-8040 GCF_002007445.2 Ailuropoda melanoleuca
TTACCCCAAAGATACAGACGTAGTGAAGAGAAGGGCCATATGCACCCCGATGTTCATAGCAGCATTATCCACAATAGCTAAATCGTCGAAGGAAACGAGATGCCCTTCAACTGATGACTGGATTAAGAAGCTGTGGTCCATATATACAATGGAATTTTACTCAGCTATCAGAAAGAACGAATTCTCTNCAACATTTGCTGCAACATGGACGGCACTGGAGGAGATAATGCTAAGTGAAATAAGTCAAGCAGAGAAAGACAATTACCATATGATTTCTTTCATCTATGGATCGTAAGAACTAGGATGATCGGTAGAGGAAGAAAGGGATAAAGAAAGGGGGGGTAATCAGAAGGGGGAATGAAACATGAGAGACTATGGACTATGATAAACAAACTGAGGGCCTCAGAGGGGAGGGGTTTGGGGGATTGGGATACACCGGTGATGGGTAGTAAGGAGGGCACGTATTGCATGGTGCACTGGGTGTTATACACAACTAATGAAGCATTGAACTTTACAACGGAATCCGGGGATGTAATGTATGGTGACTAACATAATATAATAAAAAATCATTATAAAATAAATAAATAAATAAATAAATAAAGACTGCAGTTTTAAAAAAATGAAGATTTAAATAAAAAGAAAGAAAAGAAAAGTGCCATCTACTTAATTCTGAGAATAACGTCTGTGGATGGGATTGCAACTTCGAACATCCTGATTTATGAAGATACAAGGTTTTTGAAATTTCTGTGTTGATCCATAACGAAAGTGGCTTCATAGATTAACACTAAGTAAGAGCAACATCTAGAAGCACCCTTCCAAATCACACCTCCTTTCATGAGGACGGATGCATTTTCCAAAAGTGTGTACGAAAGCCATAGGTGATGTGCCATATACAAAACGTTAAGTGAGAAAACTGCATCGAAACCCGTTTCCAACTCACACCTTTTGTCATGAAGATGGAGGCATTTGTGAAAGTGTCGGTGAAAGCATGTGGAGAGTTCTAGCTAATTAATGCTGAGAACCAAGGCGGTGTAGATAGAATGCAACATCTAACTAACACCACGACTTCTGAAGATACACGGCTTTCCCTAGTCTATGTGTTGAAACTTAAGGGAAGTGCCATAAACGTTACTCTCAGTAGAAACATCATATAGAACTCTTCCTCAGCCTCATATCTTCTCTCATGAAGATGGAAGGTTTTTTAAGAGTGTGTATGAAAGCACAAGGAAAGGGCCATATACTTAACACATAGAGTCAGAACAGTAGAAAGACAGCATCTCCCAACTCATGTTCTGCACATGAACATGGAAGGTTTTTCAGAACTGTGTATGAAAGCATAAGGAAAGGGCCATATCAAAGACCCCATCAAATAGGAGAATTATAGACCTATATCCCTTATGAATATAAACACC
The DNA here is from genome assembly GCF_002007445.2 of Ailuropoda melanoleuca. NCBI lineage: Eukaryota > Metazoa > Chordata > Mammalia > Carnivora > Ursidae > Ailuropoda > Ailuropoda melanoleuca. The sequence continues at coordinate 1,413 of NW_023178298.1, forward strand.
AAAATTCTCAACAAGATTCTAGCTAGTAGGATCCAACAGTACATTAAAAGGATTATCCATCATGACCAAAGAAACAAGAGCTTTGAATGCGATACTAGATGTGTTGGACCTCATAGATATATATAGAACACTATATCCCAGGACAAAAGAATACTCATTCTATTCTAATGCACATGGAACATTCTCAAGAATAGATCATGCTCTGGGTCACAAAAAAGGTCTCAACGGATACCAAAAACTGAAATTATTCCCTGCATATTCTCAGACCACAGTGCTTTGAAATTGGAACTCAATCACACGGAAAAATTTGGAAGAAACTCAAACACTTCTAGACTAAGAACCATCAACTGAAGAATGATTTGATAAACCAGGAAATTAAAATTCAATTTAAACAATTTATGGAGACCAATGAGAATGAAACCACAACCGTCCAAAACCTATGGGACACTGCAAAGGAAGTCCTAAGGGGAAAATACATAGCCATCCAAGCCTCACTCAGTTTTTATATTCTCACCTCAAGAAGCTGGACAGCAACAGAAAGGCAGGCCTAATCCACTCACGAGAGAGCAGTTGATCAAGATTAGAGTAGAGATCAATGAATTAGAAAACAGAAGCAGGTAGAGCACATCAACAGAACTAGAAGGTGGGTCTTTGAAAGAAAAAAAAAATTGACAAACCACTGGCAAGACTTATCCAAAAGAATAGAGAAAGGACCCAAATTAATGAAATTATGAATGAAAAGGGAGAGGTCACAACCAGCACCAATGTAATTGGAAGTATCATTAGAAACTTTTATCAACAGCTTTATGCCAATAATTAAGAAACCTGGGAGAGATGGAGGCCTTCCTAGAAACCTATAAACTACCAAGACCAAAACAGGAAGAAATTGGTTTTTTAAACAGACCAATTAATTATGAAGAGATTGAAACAGTGATTAAAAACCTTCCAAAAAACAAAACTCCCGGGCCTGATGGATTCCCTGGGGAATTCTACCAAACATTCAAAGAAGTCATAATACCTATCCTCATAAAGTAATTTCAAAAAATAGAAACAGAAGGAAAGCCAACAAACTCATTCTATGAGGCCAATATTACCTTNCAATTTAAAAAAATAGAAACAGAAGGAAAGCCACCAAACTCATTCTATGAGGCCAATATTACCTTGATCCCCAACCGAGGCAAAGACCCCATCAAAAAGGAGAATTACAGACCGATTTCCCGAATGAATATGGATGCCAAAATCCTCAACAGGATCCTTGCTAGTAGAATCCAACAGTACATTAAAAGGATTATCCATCATTACCAAGTGGGATTCATCCCTGGGATGCAAGGATGGTTCAACATTCCCAAATCTATCAGTGTGATCGATTACATCAACAAGAAAAAAGCCAAAAATCATATGATCCTCTCAATAGATGCAGAAAAAGCATTTGACAAAATACAGCATCCTTTTCTGATTCAAACCCTTCAGAGTGTAGGGATAGAGGGTACATTCGTCAATCTCATAAAAACCATCTATGAAAAGCGTACAGCAAATATCATTCTCAATGGGGAAAAGCTGGAAGCCTTTCCCTTAAGATCAGGAACNCAAGATCAAGAACATGACAGGATGCCCACTATCAACATTATTATTCAACATAGTACTAGAAGTCCAGCAATCAGACAACAAAAAGGAAAAAGGGATCAAAGGTATCCAAATCGGCAAAGAAGAAGTCAAACTGTCTCTCTTTGCAGATGACATGATACTCTATATGGAAAACCCAAAGGAATCCACTCCCAAACTATTAGAAGTTATAGAACAATTCAGTAAGGTGGCAGGATACAAAATCAATGCCCAGAAATCAGTTGCATTTCTATACACGAATAACGAGACTGAAGAAAGAGAAATTAGGGAATCCATCCCATTTACAATAACACCAAAAACCATACGTTACCTTGGNATCCTCAGAAATCAGTTGCGTTTCTATACACAAACAATGACACTGACAAAAAGGAAATTAGGGAATCCATTCCATTTACAATAGCACCAAAAATCATACATTATCTCGGAATTAACTTACCCCGAGTTGTAAAGGACCTATATCCTAGAAACTACAAATCACTCTTGAAAGACATTGAAGAAGACACAAAAGGATGGAAAAATATTCCATGCTCATGGATTGGAAGAATTAACATAGTTAAAATGTCCATACTACCCAGAGCAATCTACACTTTCAATGCTATCCCGATCAAAATACCGAGGACATTTTTCAAAGAACTGGAACAAATAGTCCTTAAATTTGTATGGAACCAGAAAAGGCCCCGAATCTCCAAGGAACTGTTGAAAAGGAAAAACAAAGCTGGGGGCATCACAATGCCTGATTTCGAGCTGTATTGCAAAGGTGTGATCACAAAGAGAGCACGGTACTGGGATAAAAACAGACACATACACCAATGGACAGAAGAGAGAACCCAGAAATGGACCCTCGGCTATTTGGGCAACTAATCTTTGATAAAGCAGGGAAAAAGCATCCAGTGGAAAAAAGACAGTCTCTTCATAAATGGTGCTGGGAAAATTGGACAGCTACATGCAAAAGAATGAAACTTGACCACTCTCTCACACCATACACAAAAATAAACTCCAAATGGATGAAAGACCTCAATGTGAGACAGGAATCCATCAAAATTCTAGAGGAGAACATAGGCAACAACTTCTATGACATCGGCCAGAGCAACCTTTTTCACGACACATCTCCAAAGGCAAGNGGACACATCTCTAAAGGCAAGAGAAATAAAAGAAAAAATGAACTTGTGGGACTTCATCAAGATAAAATGCTTCTGCACAGCCATGGAAACAGTCTAAAAAACTAAGAGGCAGCCCACGGAATGGGAGAAGATAATTGAAATGACACTACAGATAAAAGACTGGTATTCAAGGTCTACAAAGAGCTTCTCAAACTCAATACACGTGAAACAAATAATCAAATCAAAAAATGGGCAGAAGATATGAACAGACACTTTTCCAATGAAGACATACAAATGGCTAACAGACACATGAAAAAATGTTCAAAATCATTAGCCATCAGGGAAATTCAAATCAAAACCACACTGAGATACCACCTTACGCCAGTTAGAATGGCAAAGATAGACAAGGCAAGAAACAACAATTGTTGGAGAGGATGTGGAGAAAGGGGATCCCTCCTACATTGTTGGTGGGAATAATGCAAGCTGGCACAGCCACTCTGGAAAACAGTGTGGATGTCCCTTCAAAAGTTAAAAATTGAGCTACCCTATGATCCAGCAATTGCACTACTGGGTATTTACTCCAAAGATACAGACGTAGTAAAGAGAAGGGCCATATGCACCCCAATGTTCATAGCTGCATTGTCCACAATAGCCAAATCATGGAAGGAGCCGAGATGCCCTTCAACAGATGACTGGATTAAGAAGCTGTGGTCCATATATACAATGGAATATTACTCAGCTATCAGAAAGAACGAATTCTCAACATTTGCTGCAACATGGACGGCACTGGAGGAGATAATGCTAAGTGAAATAAGTCAAGCAGAGAAAGACAATTATCATATGATTTCTCTCATCTATGGANCGAGAAATGCTATATGCACCCCAATATTCATAGCAGCATTGTCCACAGTAGCTAAACCATGGAAGGAGCTGAGGTGGTCTTCAACAGATGACTGGATTAGGAAGATGTGGCCCATATATACAAAGGAATATTATTCAGCCATCAGAAAGAATGATTTCTCAACATTTGCTGCCACATGGATGGGACTGGAGGAGATAATTCTAAGCAAAATAAGTCAAGCAGAGAAAGACAATTATCATACAGTTTCACTCATTTATGGAACATGAGAAGTAGGAAGATCGGTAGGGGAAGAAAGGGAAGAAAAAAGGCAGACTGAACCATGAGAGACTATGGACTTTTGGAAATAAACTGAGGACTTCAGAGAGGAGGAGGGTGGGGGAATGGGATAGGCTGGTGATGGGTATTAAGGAGGACACGTATTGCATGGTGCACTGTGTGTTATACACAAGTAATGAATCATGGAACTTTACATCAAAAACAAGGGATGTACTGTATGGTGATTAACATAATATAATAAAAAAATTATTAGATGGTGGAGATGTAGTAGTCCCTTTTTTCAGCTGGTCCCCTGAGTCAAGCTGGATATGTACCAAACCATCCTGAAAACCCACTGAATCAGGCTGAGATGTAGGAAGATACATCTGGATGTCTACAAATGAACATCTGCAGCACTGATTATTGAGGTACGAAATGGGCAGCCATGAATCCGTGCACAGTTATCGGAATACAGACGGAAGGGGGAGGGACCTCTGTGCTCGGGCGCTGGGAAGCAGTAGCCACCTGCACTGGGGGCCGGCCAGACATGCGGGCAGCCACCCGTGAGAGAGCAGACCGAGACTGTGAGCCTGGGTACTCGCATGCAACCAGACTGAAAATGGGAGCTCCAGAGCGCTCACTGGAACCTGACTGATTCTGGGAGCTTAGGAGTGCGTGTGCAACCAGACTGAAAACTGGCGCTCCGGAGTGCATGGGAACCATGCTGAGACCGGGAGCTCGGGAGCTTGCGGGGGCGGCTGCCAGATGGCAGAGTTAGAAACACAAAGGACAGAGACATGCCAGCCCTGGAAGTGAGAGTTGAGATGCCAGCTGCAGGGTTTTTAGCAGCACCAAGAGAAAGAGAGTTAAAGTGGCCAGAAGGGCTCAGTGCAGAGCAGACTGCAATCTCTCTGTTCTGAGACAGAGGCTGGGATTTGGCCACTGCTGCTCTGACTCTCAGAGGAGGCACAGCAAACTGCCAGGTAAAGCGGCCAGAGAACAAAATCCTGGAAATACCAGCTCACAGTGTGCCCATCCCCATCCCCCCTCACAGGGGACAGGGAGACTCTACCCAAACAGGGTTGCCTGAGTATCAGTGCAGCAAGCCCCTTGCCCAGAAGGCAGGCTGAAAAATCAAGAAGCCCACTTCCCTAAGGTCCCCATGAAACAAGTGCACACTGCATGGGTCCTGGACAATAATCTGGGCTCTGGACAGCCCCGCAACCTCTCCTCATCAGAATGATGGAAGGAGAAATCCCCCCTGAGCAAAGAAAAGACAATGAGTCTGTGGCCTCTGCCGCAGAACTGATGGATATGGATATAACGAAATTATCAGAAATGGAGTTCAGAGTAACAATGGTCAAGATGATGTGTAGACTTAAACCTGGGGGCATCACAATGCCGGATTTCAACTTGTACTACAAAGCTGTGATCAGAAAGACAGCTTGGTACTGGTACAAAAACAGACACATAGACCAATTGAACAGAGTAGACAACCCAGAAGTGGACCCTTGGCTCCTTGGGCAACTAATCATTGACAAAGCAGGAAAAAACATCCAGTGGAAAAAAGACAGTCTCTTCAATAAATGGTGCTGGAGAAATTGGACAGCTACATGCAAAAGAATGAAACCTGAGCACTCTCTCACACCATACACAAAGATAAACTCCAAATGGATGAAAGACCTTAATGTGAGACAGGAATCCATCAAAATCCTAGAGGAGAACATAGGCATTAACCTCTACGACATTGGCCACAGCAAATTTTTCATGACACATCTCCAAAGGCAAGAGAAACAAAAGATAAAATGAACGTGTGGGACTTCACCAAGATAAACAGCTTCTGCACAGCCATGGAAACAGCTTCTGCACAGCCATGGAAACAGTCTAAAAAACTAAGAGGCAGCCCACGGAATGGGAGAAGATATTTGCAAATGACAGCACAGATAAAAGACTGGTATCCAAGATCTAAAAAGAACTTCTCAAAGTCAATACACGAAAAACAAATAAATAAATCATAAAATGGGCAGAAGATATGAACAGACACTTTTCCAGTGAAGACATACAAACCGCTAACAGACACATGAAAAATGTTCAAAATCATTAGCCATCAGGGAAATTCAAATCAAAACCACACTAAGATACCACCTTATGCCAGTTAGAATGGCAAAAATTGACAAGGCAAGAAACAACAATTGTTGGAGAGGATGTGGAGAACGGGGATGCCTCCTACATTGTTGGTGGGAATGCAAGTTGGTACAGCCACTCTGGAAAACACTGTAGAGAGACCTTAAAAAGTTAAAAATTGAGCTCCCCTATGACCCAGCCATTGCACTACTGGGTATCTACCCCAAAGATACAGTCGTAGTGAAGAGAAAGGCCATATGCACTCCATTGTTCATAGCAGCATTGTCCACAATAGCTAAATTGTGGAAGGACCGAGATGCCCTTCAACAGATGACTGGATTGAGAAGATGTGGTCCATATATACAATGGAATATTACTCAGCTATCAATAAGAACGATTTCTCAACATTTGCTGCAACATGGACGGCACAGGAGCAGATAATGCTAAGTGAAATAAGTCATGCAGAGAAAGACAATTATATGGTTTCTCTCATCTATGGAACATAAGAACTAGGAAGATCGGTAGGAGAAGAAAGCGATAAAGAACGGGGGGTAATCAGAAGGGGGAATGAAACATGAGAGATTATGGACTCCGAGAAACAAACTGAAGGCTTCAGAGGGGAGCGGTGGGGGAATGGGATAGTCTGGTGATGGGTAGTAAGGAG
>NW_023178299.1:0-3726 GCF_002007445.2 Ailuropoda melanoleuca
GGCAAAGTGGTAATCAATGAAACAACACTCTGAGTGGATTTGGGGACCTGGGGTGTCACAGAGCAGGGGCTTCTCTATGCCAGTGATTTTCTTGAGGAAGGATTCTGCCTAACTGCTGGCCTGCTGGCTCTGCCCCTTAGTCCCTGAGGTAGAATGAACTTCCCAGATTGGTGAGCCCAAGACAGGAATTTGTTCTTTACTGCAGATTGGGGGCCATTTCGCTTAAAGAGCATGCTGGCTGGTCTGCTCCAGTGTAAGTATCACAGGGTGAGACTATTGAGAGAGTGGCCATGGTTGTTGAGGGACACCTGTAGCTCCGTAGGAAGCCTAGTGTTTCGGGCCCTCAGCTTTTACCCATATTAAAGCTAACAGTCTGCTTTCCTTCAGCCTACCCCGGAATTGCCTTTGAACTTGTGCAGAGAGGACTCCCAAGCAAAACGGGAATTTTTGGTATCATTAATACAGCAGTTTCAACTAGAGCAGATTTCTGCGAATAACAGCCTGCAAACCAAATCCAGCCCGAAACGAGAGAGGCCTTTTACATTCTTAGGGTTACAAAACAAAACTAAGTTGGAGTATGTGACAGAGACATATGTGGCCAACAAATCCCACAATACCATCTGGCCCTTTACAGAAAAAAGTTCGCTAGCCCTTGAAGTAGAGAGATGGTAGCTAGATTGTAGTTGGATAAAGAGTAAGTGGTATATAAAGAAATATAGAAGTAAAGAGAACCTTAATCATAAACTAAAGGAGAATGTAGGGAGTATTTAGGGAAAGGTGCAAAGCTGGGTGAGTTTATGTTACTGTTGTTTTGTTTAACAGGGAGAAGGATTCATTACAAAGGGAAAATCAGGAGCAGAGCTGGAGTTTAGGAAAAAATAAGTTTAAGAACAAAAGTCCAGGGATTAGCTTTTAAAAACTTTAGTGACACTCCTCTGTGTCCCGAGAAAAGGATTGAAAGAGACTAGAAATGCAAAGATTTAAGTTATATGTTGGGAATTTACTGGGGTTAATGATGGATTTTCCTTTTAAAGAGAGCTGAATGCAGTCAGTGGTGTGTTAGGTGACTCGAGAAGAGTTCTGACACTTTGAAAAAGCAAACACTTCGATGGATTCCTGGCCAGAGTTTAAAATATAGCAATGTATTTAAAACACATACATGCAACCAACACAGTATCTTGTACTGCATTTGTGGCTAATGAATATTCTTCCTTTTAATGTTTTATAAAATGGTAATAAATAGTCAGAATTAAACATGCTAAAATTAGAACTCCACAGAACCACAAATTGACAGTGATGATGATAACTAAAGATGCATTGCTCTCATCACTCATTATTGTTTGATATTAGAGTAGTCAGGTACATTCTGAGTTCAGCACTGATAACTTTATTCAGCTGATAATACTACTGATGAGAGAATCATTCAAGAATGAGTAGTATGTTTTATGTTAACTTTCCTTCTGATTTTAAGGTGCTCCAAAATTACAATACTTTGAGTGTATGTGACAGTTCTTATTTTTATATTTGGAAAGTATGAATAGAAATGAGAGCTTCTGGGGCTCCTGGGTGGCACAGCGGTTAAGCGTCTGCCTTCGGCTCAGGGCGTGATCCCGGCGTTATGGGATCGAGCCCCACATCAGGCTCCTCCACTATGAGCCTGCGTCTTCCTCTCCCACTTCCCCTGCTTTTGTTCCCTCTCTCGCTGGCTGTCTCTATCTCTGTCAGATAAATAAATAAAATCTTTAAAAAAAAAAAGAAAGGAGAGCTTCTATCTCAAGTTCAGCTTTGTGACTTAGTCATAAACATTCTGCCATTCCACATTCATATGCATCCGACAGCCTCAATTTGCTTTTTATATTTTATTTTGCATAATGGACATTTAGGACAGCTTTTTAAAAATATTATTTATAAATACAAAAAATGTGAAGGTTTTTTTTTTAAACCACTGATGAATATATATGAAGTTGCAGTATAATCACATGTCCTTAGGGTAATTAGTACTATGTTAGATCTGTTATTTGGACCAGTAGCAATAATTTTACCTTTCTTCTGATCAGTGCTTATAGCATGTCCTAGTTTATAATCAATTATGTAAAATACTATAGTGACTGACAGTATTTTATGTAGTCTGCAAATAATACAAATAAGGGAAAATTAACTATGTTTTGAGATACAGATTTATTTTAATCAGTTCTATGTTTCTAAAAATCTAAATGCAATAATGACTAAGCCAGAGCAACTTTACTAATACTCCTAATATTGGTTCCTAGAAGCTTTTCATATTCTCTCTTCCTGTTTTAATTTCATCTTATTGGCTATTACAGAAAGGGCAGCCTTTATTTTTCTGGCTCTGTTAACAATCAGAAGTTAGAAGCCTATCAAGACTTTGAATGCTATGCTTATTTTTCCCATTTGACTTATAAATGTGGGCCATTTGTCACACTGGCTGTGTTTCTCTAAATAGCCCATGTCCCTTGGAATGCATTAAATGTTAAGAACTCATCTGTACCTGTTACTGTATATAACTTATTTGATACATATGACTACCTCTTAAATCTATATTTAATAACATTGTTGTAGAACATATGAATTAGGAGAAGAAATGGTTCTATGACTAAGTAAGTTTGGGAAATACGTGGATAAAAGAAAAAAGAGTTCTTTATATGGCCTCACTGATACTTCAGTAAGATCCAGGGAATGTCATGTTCTTACTTATAAAATTATTTGATCATGGAGACCGTTTCAGTGTAACATCTCACAGGACCAATGTTCCCTGGAACACACTTTGCAAAATGCCGGACTAATGATTCCAGAATGTGCTATCACTTTGGCAATATTTCTAACATTTATATTATTGCCTGTAATTGATTATAATTTTGTAGTACTGAAGAACCATTTTATGTCTGCACATAGAGCTTTAGTATTTTAAAGATATAAAGTGTCAAACTTATCCTATTATAAAGTACTATTATTCTTCACACACTCTCCCTGACTCATGGGGTCCAATACATCGATTTGTTGCTTGTTCCCTTACAGAGCTTATCAGTCTCGCTCTCCTCTCTGCCACTGTAACTGCCACAATCCAGACTCTCAACAGTTTCCACATGAGCTCTTATGATAGACAACTAGCTCCATTCAATCCCCAAGTTCTCACAACTACTAACGATTTTTCTAACAGACAAGTCTTACCATATTTCTCTTCTCTTCCTAGAACAGTTCTGATAAACATTATGTTCTCCATAAACGTTTGTGGGATGACTGAATGAACTATGCTTGCAAGACCAGGCAGGCTACTATAAAATGTTGTTCCACAGTCAGCAAGTAACACAAACATTTCATTTTGCTGAAATTACTTAAATCCAAGACAGAAGTGAGACGTACCCTCTCTCAATAAATCCATATAAGCCTACTCTATTCCTTTCTGTGATTGAAATCTTCTGGTTACTAGGAATCACTGTTGCTTTGCATTTAGAGGCAATATTATGTGAAAGATATGTATCTTTAAACATTGGAAATATGTTCAACGACAGAACTCCTACAATATGAGAGCCACATGGATATTGAGTTCCACCGAGAGAATAGCAAACTCATGTCTATCATTTCACAGTAGCAAATCCATGCTAACATTTTATCAACCTGGAGCACACTACCACTGAGTGAGTGACATCACTTGTACAGTTTAATTTTGTATGATTTTTCTTGTTCTCATTTTTCTGTTTTTTTTTT
>NW_023178300.1:0-6676 GCF_002007445.2 Ailuropoda melanoleuca
TATATATATATACACACACACATATATATACACATATATATCGTTTTGAGCTGTCTTTGGGGTTTTAAAAACTGGTTTACAGTCAGTATAGTCATTAGGAAGCAGACTTCTTTTTAATTAAACATATTTCATTACAATAATTAGTCTGCTGTGTACTCCTTCAATGGAATTATCTATCATTTTCTTCTAAACATTGAATTTGTTTCACAGCCTTATACTGTCTCATGGTACNTTTACAGTCAGTATAATCATTAGGAAGCAGACTTCTTTTTAATTAAACATATTTCATTACAATAATTAGTCTGCTGTGTACTCATTCAATGGAATTATCTATCATTTTCTTCTAAACATTGAATTTGTTTCACAGCCTTATACTGTCTCATGGTACGTCCCACGCTAAGTACTTATTAACTTTCTCTATTCAAATGCATCCTTGCTTGAACATTAATGAGCTCAATCTTCTTTCTTTCCTCTTTTTTTTTTTTGGAGTCACCAATATTATCCAAAAAAAAGCAGTTGCACCCCTTCCTTTTTGTTTGTAGGACAACTTAGCTCCAGGATTTCCTAGAAACTGATTTTTCAATTGTTATTGCAAATGATATCAAAATACTGAATGTATACAGTTGAGAATATATATTTGTGTATGTATATTTTCAATTATACACAGATGGCGTTTTGTTATCCATTAGCAAAAAGGGTTGAAAAATCAATTTCTATAAAATCCTAGAGCTAAATTGCATATATATAAGGAGAATATCTATATCTAATCAGTTACATAGTTTATGTGATATATATATATGATACCTGCTACTTATAATGCATGCTACATATAATGTATATGTCACATAGTATTTATATCTTATATCTGTATACTAGATATGCATAACATATATCTATATATACTGTAATGGTAATTATATAATACCTGTCTATATATTCTGTTATGGTAGTTAAGTAGGCTGTTAAGTCAAAAAATTAATGTGGGTTCAAATCCCACGGTACTCCTCAAGTGTTTGACTTTGGGCAAGTAATTTTCCCTCTTTGAGCCACTTTGATTCCCTCTTTGATTTTTTTTTCCTGTGAAGTAGGAATAATAATAGCACCTCCCTCCTAAAGTCAGAATGACTGTGAGTTAGTGTTTAATCAGGGAGTAGAAACTTTGTGAGTACATGGAATGAAGAAGGTACCGTAGGAGTTCCAACTTACACAGCAGTGGGAAGAATCTAGAGAAGTAAAGGTCTAAAAAGATCTGGGGTGGGGGGTGAGGTTGTCAGCCATCAGCCCTGGCATGGGTAAATGAGTAGGAGTTTCTAGAAGCTACGTACATCCAGCTGCTATAGAAGTTCCAGCTTACCTAAAAATTGATCAGTACAAAATCCCACATTGTGCAGTGAATGTGTCAAGTCTTAGATCACATAACACACATTCATAAAGTGATCACTCTTTCATGTTGCTGTTATTTTGCTATTTTCATTGTTTTGGCAATTTTGCCAGATGGAAACTTGGGCTGAGACAGTCATGGAATTTGATGACCAGTTGTGAGTAAGAGATAGGAGTTGTACCATGGGATTGAACTGGCAAAAAGAGTTCTTTACTGGAACAAAAGCCAACTTTGCCTTGCGGGGTATAAAAGAGAGCTCTCTGGGGGGGCAGTAAACACTTTCTCCCAGCCAAAGTCTGAGCCCCACAGGGCAGGCCAGTGAATGGTGTGATAACAGTGGACTCCTGTGGGTGCAGATACCTTTGGTCCTGTCGTAGTGATGGCGTTGTAATGACTGCTGGATACTTGAACGTCAGTTTGTGTCTTATAATCCTTTCAGGACAGACAGAAGTGTTTACAAATGGGCTGTGAAAAGGTTATACAGCGCTGTTTTAGATCCATCACCCTAGGTATGGTGATCCTGGGCAGCTGTGGAAGAGAGCTGACCTAGCAATCTGTTTTCAGATTCCAGCTGTGCCCCTTACTGTCCATGTCCCCATAAGACCACTTGGCGTCTATTGTCCCTTTTCATGGTAACAGAGCTTAATTTTGTTTTGGGGGTACTATTTCTCCTACTGATGCCAAAACTGTTTAATTCCCCTCTCCTTCCAGTAACTTTGTGAGATAGTGATGGATTGTCCCTTATTTGTTTTTATCTCGGGGAATACAGTATGCCTGATGTAAGTGGGGCAGGATTTTTACAGCAAGAGATTTATTCTTCCAGATCACCTTTATCTTTCTTGGAGAAAGACATACCATCCTGATTGCCCTGGTGCATGACAATAGCCCACCATTTTTGTCATTGTTATTCTAAAACATCTGTCTTCTTCTCTTCTTTGGGCTGGTGCTACCTGATTTTCCTCTTGATGCATATTTGTTTGATTGCATGTTTCTGAATGTGTGTTCATTTCCCCTTATGCTGTATATTTAAAAAATGCCATCTGTAGACATATCAAGCTTCTAAACTTACCAGACTTCATATTTTGTATCATGTCTCTCTTTCTCTTGGACAGAAGCCTGTAGTCCTCTTTAAAGCAGAGATCACACACCCTGGCTCGTTATGGCCATAACTGGCCCATGGACATATTTGTCATGAAATATCTAAATTTTTAAAAAAATCACCAATGTTTAAAAATTGTGAGATTTTATTTACAAGTTCAGATTCAGCTCCTCCTTAAAAAAAAAGTCTCATGGTCTGGAAACACTGAGCCCACTTCATGCATGGGAGGAATGGGCTGGACATAGGTAATGACTGCTCCCTTTGGGATGGTCGTGGGCTCTTCTGTCATTATAGGCTCACCCCATTTTATTGCGTATATTTTTTTAAAGAAAGCTATATAACTTCATGGTTTGGAAAACATGCTCTCAGTCAGACGGCTTGGCTGTAAACCCCAGCTCTACCAACTTCCTAACTATGTATCCTCGGTGAGTTCCTTTACCTTCGTATGCCTCAGTGTTCTAGCCATCATAGGATTAAAAACACCAACCTCGTAGGGTTATTGTGAAGATGAAGCATGTTTATGAGCAAAAAGTGTTCAGACTGATGCCCGTGAATGATACACACTCAGTAAACATCAGATGTTGTTATTAACTGCCTAGACCTAGGCCTAGACCTAGAAGTTGGACTTGCAGCCCCTGCTCTCAACTCTAAATTTGGCTTGAATATCCCCCATACATTCTGTGTCTTCAAAGCTATCAGGTTTCCTTGTGGGAATTATCGCTTTTCTCTCAGTAAGAACACCGTTGAGAAGGATGGTCTCCCCCTTTCACACACACACGTACACACACACACACCACCACCACCACCAGCACCACAACAAGTGTCAGAATGGGTAGTACTATTTTTGCCATTCTAACTGGCGTCTTCATTGGAAAAGTGTCTGTTCATATCTTCTGCCCATTTTTTGATTTGTTTATTTGTTTCCCGTGTATTGAGTTTGAGAAGTTCTTTGTAGATCTTGGATACCAGTCCTTTATCTGTAGTGTCCTTTGCAAATATATTCTCCCATTCCGTGGGCTGCCTCTTAGTTTTTTTGACTGTTTCCTTGGCTNTTCCTTGGCTGTGCAGAAGCTTTTTATCCTGATGAAGTCCCATAAGTTCATTTTATCTTTTGTTTCTCTTGCCTTCAGAGATGTGTCGTGGAAAAGGTTGCTAGGGCCGATGTCATAGAGGTTGTTGCCTATGTTCTCCTCTAGAATTTTGATGGATTCCTGTCTCACATCGAGGTCTTTCATCCATTTGGAGTTTATTTTTGTGTATGGTGTGAGAGAGTGGTCAAGTTTCATTCTTTTGCATGTAGCTGTCCAATTTTCCCAGCACCATTTATTGAAGAGACTGTCTTTTTTCCACCGGATGTTTTTTCCTGCTTTATCAAAGATTAGTTGCCCAAAGAGCCGAGGGTCCATTTCTGGGTTCTCTATTCTGTTCCATTGGTCGATGTGTCTGTTTTTGTGCCAGTACCATGCTGTCTTTGTGATCACAGCTTTGTAGTACAGCTCGAAATCCGGCATTGTGATGCCCCCAGCTTTGTTTTTCCTTTTCAACAGTTCCTTGGAGATTCGGGGCCTTTTCTGGTTCCATACAAATTTAAGGACTATTTGTTCCAGTTCTTTGAAAAATGTCCTCGGTATTTTGATCGGGATAGCATTGAAAGTGTAGATTGCTCTGGGTAGTATGGACATTTTAACTATGTTAATTCTTCCAATCCATGAGCATGGAATATTTTTCCATCTTTTTATGTCTTCCTCAATATCTTTCAAAAGTGATCTATAGTTTCTAGGATATAGGTCCTTTACGTCTCTGGTTAAGTTAATTCCAAGGTAACGTATGGTTTTTGGTGTTATTGTAAATGGGATGGATTCCCTAATTTCTCTTTCTTCAGTCTCGTTATTCGTGTATAGAAATGCAACTGATTTCTGGGCATTGATTTTGTATCCTGCCACCTTACTGAATTGTTCTATAACTTCTAATAGTTTGGGAGTGGATTCCTTTGGGTTTTCCATATAGAGTATCATGTCATCTGCAAAGAGAGACAGTTTGACTTCTTCTTTGCCGATTTGGATACCTTTGATCCCTTTTTGTCTTCTGATTGCTGTTGCAAGGACTTCTAGTACTATGTTGAATAATAGTGGCGAGAGTGGGCATCCTTGTCGTGTTCCTGATCTTAAGGGAAAGGCTTCCAGCTTTTCCCCATTGAGAATAATGCTTGCAGTAGGCTTTTCATAGATGGCTTTTATGAGATTGAGAAATGTACCCTCTATTCCTACACTCTGAAGGGTTTTAATCAGGAAAGGATGCTGTATTTTGTCAAATGCTTTTTCTGCATCAATTGAGAGGATCATATGGTTCTTGAGTCTTTTCTTGTTGATATGATGTATCACATTGATTGATTTGCGAGTGTTGAACCATGCTTGCATCCCAGGTATGAATCCCACTTGGTCATGATGGATAATCCTTTTAATGTACTGTTGGATTCTATTAGCAAGGATCTTGTTGAGGATTTTGGCATCCATATTCATTAGAGAAATCGGTCTGTAATTCTCCTTTTTGAGGGGGTCTTTGCCTGGTTTGGGGATCAAGGTAATATTAGCCTCATAGAATGAGTTTGGTAGCTTTCCTTCTGTTTCTATTTTTTGAAATAGCTTTAGGAGAATAGGTATTATTTCTTCTTTGAATGTTTGGTAGAATTCCCCAGGAAAACCGTCTGGGCCTGGAGTTTTATTATTTGGAAGGTTGTTTATCACTGACTCAATTTCTTCATAGTTAATTGGCCTATTTAAGAAATCTATTTCTTCCTGTTTCAGTCTTGGTAGTTTATAGGTTTCCAGGAAGGCCTCCATCTCTTCCAGATTGTTTAGTTTTTTGGCATATAGCTGTTGATAAAAGTTTCTAATAATCCTTGCAATTTCAATGGTGCTGGTCGTGACCTCTCCCTTTTCAGTCATAATTTTAATAATCTCAGTCCTTTCTCTTTGTTTTTGGACAAGTTTTGCCAGTGGTCTATCAATTTTATGGATTCTCTCAAAGAACCAGCTTCTAGTCCTGTTGATCTGCTCTACTGTGGTTCTGGTCTCTAATTCATTGATTTCTGCTCTAATCTTGGTCAACTCCTTCCTTGTCAGTGGGTTAGGCCTGTCCCTCTGTTGCTGTTCCAGTTTCTTGAGGTGAGAATATAGAAACTGCATTTTAGATTTTTCTATTCTTTTGAGTGAGGCTTGGATGGCTATGTATTTCCCCCTTAGGACTGCCTTTGCAGTATCCCATAGGTTTTGGACCGTTGTGTATTCATTCTCGTTGGTCTCCATAAATTGTTTAATTTGTTTTTTGATTTCCTGGTTTATCGAGTCATTCTTGAGCAGGATGGTTCTTAGCCTCCAAGTGTTTGAGTTTCTTCCAGGTTTTTCCTTGTGGTTGAGTTCCAATTTCAGAGCGTTGTGGTCTGAGAATATGCAGGGGATAATTTCAATCTTTTGGTATTGGCTGAGACCTGTTTTGTGTCCCAGAGCATGATCTATTCTTGAGAATGTTCCATGGGCATTTGAATAGAATGAGTATTCTTTGGTTCTGGGGTGTAGTGTTCTATATATATCTATGAGGTCCAACTCGTCGAGTATGGCATTCAAAGCCTTTGATTCTTTGCTTAGTTTTTGCCAGGGTGTTCTGTCTATTTCTGATAGTGGGGTGTTGAGGTCCCCTACTATTACTGTGTTCTTATCTATATGTCTCTTTATTTTGGTTAAGAGTTGGCTTGTGTATCTTGCTGCTCCCCTGTTGGGGGCATATATATTAATAATTGTCATATCCACTTGTTGAATACTTCCTTTAAGAATAATATAGTGCCCTTCTGTATCTCTCTCTATGGCCTCTAGTTTAAAATCCAGTCTATCTGATATGAGAATTGCTACTCCAGCTTTCTTTTGAGGTCCATTTGCGTGGAAGATGGTACTCCATCCCCTTACTCTAAGTCTGAATGCATCTTTGGGTTCAAAATGANCTCTGTGCTTCAACAAGTTCTCCAGGTACTTATGAAACATGCTAAAGTCTGAGAACTCTACTAGAGCCCTCTACTGCAGAGTGCTAGAGCAATAAATAAAAAATATTTTATTTATTTGAGTGGGAGAGCACGAGCAGAGAGGAGGGGCAGAGGAAAAGGGAGAAGCAGACTCCCCACTGAGCAGCGAGACCAACATGGGGCT
>NW_023178301.1:0-8726 GCF_002007445.2 Ailuropoda melanoleuca
CTCTGTTGTTTGATGCAAAATGAACTCTGACCCGGTTGGGCTGAATTCCACGCAGGTCGGTTAGTGAGAGCGCAGGGCTGGAGCAGTGGCACAAGGGGCTGGGTCGGGGCAACCCTGACGAGTGTGTGCACGCCACCCTCTGTCCCCACAGCAGGAGCTCATTGACAGCATCAGTCGCAAGCTGCAGGTGCTTCGGGAAGCCCGGGAGAGCCTCCTGGAGGACATGCAGGCCAACGGTGCCCTTGGGAACGAGGTGGAGGCCATTGCCAAAGATGTCTGCAAGCCCAACGAGTTTGACAAGTTCCGGATGTTCACTGGGGACCTGGNGACCTGGACAAAGTGGTGAACCTTCTGCTGTCGCTGTCCGGCCGCCTGGCCCGCGTGGAAAATGCCCTCAATAATTTGGATGACAGTACTTCTCCTGGTGATCGGGTAGGTACAGCATGTCTGGGCCGGACATCGGGGGGCCCATGTGGTGATGGGGTAGGTACAGTGGGTCTGGGGCAGACATCAGGGGGCCCATGTGGTGATGGGGTAGGTACAGCGGGTCTGGGGCGGACATCAGGGGGCCCATGTGGTGATGGGGTGGGTACAGCGGGTCTGGGCCGGACATCGGGGGGCCCTTGTGGTGATGGGGTAGGTACAGCGTGTCTGGGCTGGACATCGGGGGACCCGTGTGGTGATGGAGTAGGTACAGCGTGTCTGGGCTGGACATCGGGGGGCCCATGTGGTGATGGGGTAGGTACAGCATGTCTGGACCGGACATCGGGTGGCCCGTCTGGTGATGGAGTAGGTACAGCGTGTCTGGGCCGGACATCGGGGGGCCCATGTGGTGATGGGGTAGGTACAGCATGTCTGGGCTGGACATCAGGGGGCCCATGTGGTGTTGGCATTGGTACAGCGTGTCTGGGCCGGACATCAGGGGGCCCATCTGGTGATGGGGTAGGTACAGCATGTCTGGCCCGGACATCGGGTGGCCCGTCTGGTGATGGGGTAGGTACAGCATGTCTGGGCCGGACATCAGGTGGCCCGTCTGGTGATGGGATAAGTACAGCATGTCTGAGCTGGACATCGGAGGCCCATGTGGTGATGGGGTAGGTACAGCGTGTCTGGGCCGGACATCGGGGGGCCCATGTGGTGATGGGGTAGGTACAGCGTGTCTGCGCTGGACATTGGGGGTCCACGGGCAGGTCGTGCACAGGGTGTTGTGAGTTCACGCCATGAAGCCTCACACAGCTGCTGGGCAGTCCATCTAGGCTCGCCGTCTCTTTCCATCAAACCGACACAAACAGGTGCTGCCGGGTGCACGGGGCCTTGAGAGCCACTGTCATTGGATGGCAGGGCCCCTGTGATGTTCGGGAAGAACTGGAGGTCTTTGTGACATCTTTTCCTCCATTCTGTGATCCTTACTAATAACGCTCTCCTCCTCGGAAAAAAAAAAAAAAAAAAAAAAAAAAAAAAAAAAAAAAAAAAAAAAAAAAAAAAAAAAAAAAAAAAAAAAAAAAAAAAANATGTTTCTGTTTTTAACAGGAGTGCACACAGCAGTCTAGAAGGAGCCGAACGACTTGTCAGCCTTTTCTCCCTTCTTTTTTCTTTTCTGTTTTTTCTCTTTTTTTTGAAGATTTTATTTATTTGTCAGAGAGAGCACGACCGGGGGTGGGGGGAGCAGCAGGCAGCGGGAGAAGCAGGGAGCCTGACGCAGGACTCGATCCCAGGACCCCAGGATCATGACCAGAGCCGAAAGCAAATGCTTACCTGGCTGAGTCACTCAGGCGTCCTGCTTTGTCCCTCTCTTGAGGTGTGCAGCTTGGAACATGTCCCTTAGTGCATTTATGTTTCGTTTTTTCACATGCAGAATACAGGAAGTACTATCTACCTCGTTGGCTTTCCTTCCTGGGTCAAATATCAGCAAAACATTGAGTTTGATTCTTTGAGTAGTCCCTCAAATGATCATTTTTATTATTAATAAGACTCCTTAACTTCTCTGAAAGGGAGAAGAGGCATGCCTCTCCCTTACTCCACGTGAGAGTGGGGTTGGCCNGGCCGCAGAAATCTTTTTTTTTTAAGATTTTATTTATTTATTTGACAGAGAGAGAGAGACAGCCAGCGAGAGAGGGAACACAAGCAGGGGGAGTGGGAGAGGAAGANNNGTAGGAGAGGAAGAAGCAGGCTCATAGCGGAGGAGCCTGATGTGGGGCTCGATCCCACAATGCTGGGATCACGCCCTGAGCCGAAGGCAGACGCTTAATCGCTGTGCCACCCAGGCGCCCCTGCATAAATCTTCTAGAGTGTGGCTTTCACACCGTTGTAATTCTGTGCTTGGCTAAGTCATTAGTGACTACCATTTGAACGTAGTATATAAGCATTTAAGAAATAACTGGGGCTGTTGGGTGAGGTTTAGATTCCGTGTTGCTGTTTTCCCCAACTTTGCTGGCAGTATCGGAAAAGAGGAAAAGAACAGGAAAGAGATTTCTTTATACTTAATTGGAATATTTCCAAGTATTGATTTAAGAGAAAAAACAGTATTGTCTTTGCAGCTCAGCTAATCTTTAATCCATCTTTCCCTCTGTGTGTGGAACAGACACTCTAGAATTTTGGGATGATACGGGCGCCTGGGTGGCTCNACCTGGGTGGCTCCGTTGGTGAAGCATCTGCCTTCGGCTCAGGTCATGATCTCAGGGTCATGGGATCGAGCCCCACGTGGGCTACCCTGCTCAGCAGGGAGTCTGCTGCTGCCGCTGCTTGTGCTCTCTCTTTCGGACAAATAAATAAATAAAATCTTCAAAAAAAAAATTGAGGGGATGTTAGAAGGAATCAACACTAAGGACCATGCCCATGGTCCTTTTGGATCCAGTCTCTGTGGGTACCGTACATCGGTACCCTCACTACACCCTGGGGGTCCCTGCAAATGCAGTGTCTAATTGCCACGGCTGACCATGGTGCAGTGGTCCAGTCTCCAGCATAGCTGCGTTTGGAGGGTGTCTGTCAGGCAGCCGCAGCCCGGGGAAGCTAAGGTTTTCAGAGACGGACATGGTAACCGGTCAAAAGACACAGAGGGACGTTTTATAAGGCTCCCTCCATCTTTCCAGTTACAAAATGAACGTGTGGGTTGATGCAGACACGTCAGGTCTTCCCCCCCTCCCCCGGTCTCTGCAGCTTCCTGTCACCAGTCAGCCCGACTGATTTTACTAGCCCGAGCGGACATTGGCACGAATTTGCCTTGCCCCCCCTCCCTCCGTGAAATCTCCCTGTTAGTTTGACGTGGAGGTGGCGATGTCCCACAGGAGTGGGCAGGATGCCCTGAGTGGCGGTGTGGTCCAGGGTACTTCCTGGAAAGCCGCACACCAGCGGCGCTCTTCCCGTGCGTGGGCAAAGGCCGCCGTGTCCTGGATGCTCATGCATGGCTGTTGGTGACTGTTCGTGGNATGACTCTTCGTGGCCAAGCGGCGAGGTGGCGGAATAACGGAGTGGCTGTCCTGCTGCCCAGCTGGCAATCGCACCAAGGAGATGAACCGCCGGCCTCCCCCGGCTGACACTGGAAGACATTTCATGCATTCATCTCTTCCTTGCGTAGTTTGCATGGAACTTGGAGATGGTAGGGACAGTTCGGGGTGTACTTTGCAGGCAGAGAGAGGGACCGTGAGTGCCGCGTTTTGGGACTGGGGTGGTCTGTGCCCCCAGAGCAGGACCTTTGTGAGGAGCCAGGGAGTCTGCCCCATAGCCCCGCGTCTCTTCTGCCTGTGCTCGCTCCCTCACCCATGTTCTTCTGCAAATACGCCGAGGCTCTTCCTCCTGCCAGCCGGGTTTAGGAATCGCGCTCTGGGAGTTGTTTAGAATCTTGTTCCTTTTGCCGACTACCAGAGTCTTGTCGCACTCTGACCCNGACAGGCCTCTGACCCACCTGGGATCCCTCAGTCCTTTACACCTCTTGAGTTTCCCTAAATTCTTTCGTTGTCATTGCCTGGACTGCTCCGCTCATCGCGGCTGTTTGTCTGAGCCATTCAAGGCCAAGGCCGGTGGGAGGAGCGCAGGCGGGACAAGCCCGCGGGCCCGTGTGGGAGGCCTGGGCCGGAGCCTGCTGCAGCCGGCCAGTGCGGTCCGCCCCCGCCCGTGTATTCCCGTGCGGATGCCGTCGGATCTCTGGTCCCTGCCTTCGGTGTCTGCGCACGCAGACTTGCCGGCATCATGGAGCTGTTGGCCGGAGCCCCTGCGCTAGCCCGGCTTCTCAGCGGGCTCGTTTCTCTCTCCCCACAGCAATCACTGCTCGAGAAGCAGCGGGTGCTCATCCAACAGCACGAGGACGCCAAGGAACTGAAGGAGAACCTGGACCGCCGGGAGCGCATCGTGTTCGACATCCTGGCCAGCTACCTCAGCGAGGACAGCCTGGCGGACTATGAGCATTTCGTGAAGATGAAGTCCGCCCTCATCATCGAGCAGCGGGAGCTGGAAGATAAGATACACTTGGGCGAAGAGCAGCTGAAGTGCTTGTTCGACAGCCTTCAGACCGAGAGAGGCAAATAAGAGGGGCCCTCCCTGGCGGAGGACAGAAACGGGCCCCGGGAGCCCCGTTCCTGAGGATGCAAGTAGAAACCCCAGCCTGTATTCATCTCCCGTAGCAGGAGGGCTGTTAGGAGAGCAATAACTTCCGTGTGTGTTTGCGATGGTTTCTTTAATTTCTTGGCTTCCTTTTTGAATGTGGAGCAGAATGTCTCACNATTTGATTTTTTGGTTTCCTTTTTGAATGTGGAGCAGAATGTCTCACTGTTAGCCATTTCTCCTTTGCAAGTTAGCACACGTGGCAGTGGGCTCCNATGGGGTAGGTACAGCGTCTCTGGGCCGGACATCGGTGGGCCCATGTGGTGATGGGGTAGGTACAGTGTGTCTGGGCCGGACATCAGGGGGCCCATGTCGTGATGGGGTAGGTACAGCGTGTCTGGGCTGGACATCTGGGGTCCCGTCTGGTGATGAGTAGGTACATCGTGTCTGGGCCGGACATCGGAAGCCCGTCTGGTGATGGGGAAGGGACAGCGTGTCTGGGCTGGACATCGGGGGGCCCGTCTGGTGATGGGTTGTTACAACGTGTCTCGTTCGACATTGGGGGGCCATGTGGTGATGGCATAGGTAAAGCGTGTCTGGGCTGGACATCGGGGGCCCGTCTGGTGATGGGTAGGTACAGCGTGTCTGGGCTGGATATCGGGGTGCCAATGTCGTGATGGGGTCGGTACAGCGTGTCTGGGCCGGATATCGGGGGGCCAATGTGTGATGGGCTAGGTACAGGGTGTCTGGGCCGGACATCGGTGGACCCATGTGGTGATGGGGTAGGTACAGCGTGTCTGGGCTGGATATCGGGGTGCCAATGTCGTGATGGGGTCGGTACAGCGTGTCTGGGCCGGACATCGGGGGCCCCGTCTAGTGTTGGGTAGGTACAGTGTTTCTGGGCCGGATATCGGGGCCCGTCTGGTGATGGGGAAGGTACAGCATGTCTGGGACGGACCTCGGGGGCCAAAATGGTGATGGGGTATGTACAGCGTGTCTGGGCCGGACATCAGGGGGCCCATGTGTTGATGGGATAGGTTAGCGTGTCCTGGCCGGACATCAGGTGGCCCATGTGGTGATGGGGTAGGTACAGCGTGTCTTGTCCGGACATCGGTGGGCCCATGTCGTGATGGGGTAGGTACAGCGTCTCTGGGCCGGACATCGGTGGGCCCATGTGGTGATGGGGTAGGTACAGTGTGTCTGGGCCGGACATCAGGGGGCCCATGTCGTGATGGGGTAGGTACAGCGTGTCTGGGCTGGACATCTGGGGTCCCGTCTGGTGATGAGTAGGTACATCGTGTCTGGGCCGGACATCGGAAGCCCGTCTGGTGATGGGGAAGGGACAGCGTGTCTGGGCTGGACATCGGGGGGCCCGTCTGGTGATGGGTTGTTACAACGTGTCTCGTTCGACATTGGGGGGCCATGTGGTGATGGCATAGGTAAAGCGTGTCTGGGCTGGACATCGGGGGCCCGTCTGGTGATGGGTAGGTACAGCGTGTCTGGGCTGGATATCGGGGTGCCAATGTCGTGATGGGGTCGGTACAGCGTGTCTGGGCCGGATATCGGGGGGCCAATGTGTGATGGGCTAGGTACAGGGTGTCTGGGCCGGACATCGGTGGACCCATGTGGTGATGGGGTAGGTACAGCGTGTCTGGGCTGGATATCGGGGTGCCAATGTCGTGATGGGGTCGGTACAGCGTGTCTGGGCCGGACATCGGGGGCCCCGTCTAGTGTTGGGTAGGTACAGTGTTTCTGGGCCGGATATCGGGGCCCGTCTGGTGATGGGGAAGGTACAGCATGTCTGGGACGGACCTCGGGGGCCAAAATGGTGATGGGGTATGTACAGCGTGTCTGGGCCGGACATCAGGGGGCCCATGTGTTGATGGGATAGGTTAGCGTGTCCTGGCCGGACATCAGGTGGCCCATGTGGTGATGGGGTAGGTACAGCGTGTCTTGTCCGGACATCGGTGGGCCCATGTCGTGATGGGGTAGGTACAGCGTCTCTGGGCCGGACATCGGTGGGCCCATGTGGTGATGGGGTAGGTACAGTGTGTCTGGGCCGGACATCAGGGGGCCCATGTCGTGATGGGGTAGGTACAGCGTGTCTGGGCTGGACATCTGGGGTCCCGTCTGGTGATGAGTAGGTACATCGTGTCTGGGCCGGACATCGGAAGCCCGTCTGGTGATGGGGAAGGGACAGCGTGTCTGGGCTGGACATCGGGGGGCCCGTCTGGTGATGGGTTGTTACAACGTGTCTCGTTCGACATTGGGGGGCCATGTGGTGATGGCATAGGTAAAGCGTGTCTGGGCTGGACATCGGGGGCCCGTCTGGTGATGGGTAGGTACAGCGTGTCTGGGCTGGATATCGGGGTGCCAATGTCGTGATGGGGTCGGTACAGCGTGTCTGGGCCGGATATCGGGGGGCCAATGTGTGATGGGCTAGGTACAGGGTGTCTGGGCCGGACATCGGTGGACCCATGTGGTGATGGGGTAGGTACAGCGTGTCTGGGCTGGATATCGGGGTGCCAATGTCGTGATGGGGTCGGTACAGCGTGTCTGGGCCGGACATCGGGGGCCCCGTCTAGTGTTGGGTAGGTACAGTGTTTCTGGGCCGGATATCGGGGCCCGTCTGGTGATGGGGAAGGTACAGCATGTCTGGGACGGACCTCGGGGGCCAAAATGGTGATGGGGTATGTACAGCGTGTCTGGGCCGGACATCAGGGGGCCCATGTGTTGATGGGATAGGTTAGCGTGTCCTGGCCGGACATCAGGTGGCCCATGTGGTGATGGGGTAGGTACAGCGTGTCTTGTCCGGACATCGGTGGGCCCATGTCGTGATGGGGTAGGTACAGCGTCTCTGGGCCGGACATCGGTGGGCCCATGTGGTGATGGGGTAGGTACAGTGTGTCTGGGCCGGACATCAGGGGGCCCATGTCGTGATGGGGTAGGTACAGCGTGTCTGGGCTGGACATCTGGGGTCCCGTCTGGTGATGAGTAGGTACATCGTGTCTGGGCCGGACATCGGGGGGCCCTTGTGGTGACGGGGTAGGTACAGCATGTCTGGGTCGGACATCGGGTGCCCACATGGTGATGGGGTAGGTACAGCCTGTCTGGGCTGGACTTCAGGGGGCCTGTCTGGTGAAGGGGTATGTACAGCGTGTCTGGGCCAGATATCGGGGGGCCCATCGGTGTTGGCATAGGTACAGCGTGTCTGGGCCAGACATCAATGGCCCATGTGGTGATGGGGTACGTACAGCATGTCTGGGCCGGACATCAGGGGGCCCATCTGGTGTGGGCATAGGTACAGCATGTCTGGGCCGGACATCCGTGGGCCCACGTGGTGATGTGGTAGGTACAGCATGTCTGGGCCGGACATTGGGGGTCCCATGTGGTGATAGTGTAGCTACAGTGTGTCTGAACTGGACATCGGGGTGCCCATGTGGTGATGGGGAAGGGACAGCGTGTCTGGGCGTGACCTCGGGGGGCCCATGTGGTGATGGGTTAGGTACAGCGTGTCTTGGCCGGACATGGGGGGCCCATGTGGTGTTGGGGTAGGTACAGCGTGTCTGAACTGGACATCGGAGGGCCCATGTGGTGATGGGGTAGGTACAGCATGTCTTGGACAGACATCAGGGCCCATCTGGTGATGAGTAGGTACATCGTGTCTGGGCCGGAAATCGGGGGGGCCGTGTGGTGATGGGGTAGGTACAGCGTGTCTGGGCCTGAAAACAGAGGGCCCATGTGGTAGGGGGTAGCTACGGCATGTCTGGCCCTGACATCGGAGGGCCCATGTGGTGGTGGGGTAGGTAAAGCGTGTCTTGGACGGACATCAGGGCCCATCTGCTGAAGGGGTAGGTTCACGTGTCTGGGCCTGACATCAGGGGGCCCATGTGGTGATGGGGTAAGTACAGCGACTCTGGGCCGGACATCGGGGACCCGTCTCGTGATGGGAAAGGTACAGCATGTCTAGACCGGACCTCAGGTGCTCTTCTGGTGATCCAACTACGTAGAGCGTGTCTGAGCCGGACCTCGTGGTGCCCATCTGGTGATGGGGTAGGTACAGCGTGTATGGGCTGGACAAGGGGGGGCCGTCTGGTGATGGGATAGGTACAGCGTGTCTGGGCTGGACATTGGATGTCCTATGTGTTGATGGGGTAGGTACAGCGTGTCCGGGCTGGACAACGGGGGTC
>NW_023178302.1:0-6129 GCF_002007445.2 Ailuropoda melanoleuca
TTTTTTTTTTTAAGATTTTATTTATTTATTTATCTGAGAGAGGGAGAGAGAGAGAAACACAAGCAGGGGGAACTGCAGGTTGAGGGAGAGTGAGAAGCAGCCTTCCCCTTGAGCAGAGAGCCTGATGTGGGGCTCGATCCCAGGACCCCAGGATCATGATCTGAGCCAAAGACAGATGCTTAACCAACTGAGCCACCCAGGCACCCCAATATTGAGTTTTAATTTAGCTCTTGGAAGTGTGGTCTGAGACCTGATAATGCTTTGCTTTTCATTTTGTTACATGGGCCTGGTCGAGAGGGAATCCAGTGTCAGTCCTGGTCCTGTAGTTTAAATAAATCTAGTAATCATGTGTTTAGATCATGAAAAATTGGTGGAGCACAAGTAACATTCTTTGCCACATCTCCTTCTGCTTTGTATTTCTGCAACATCTTAACTGAGACTTTACATTTTTCTTCAAACTCACAGAATATCTGCAGTAAACAATAAGATGTATATGCTTAAAATCAAAATTCATTTGAATATATTTTCTGCTTTCCCATATGCATCTGTTAAAAATATTTTCTTAAAAGAAAAAGGAACACGTTTGTAAGCTTCATTTCCTCAGGGAAAAGTGGAGATTTCAGAACAATTTTAATGTTTTTATTTTTCCTTAATTATAACTCATGATATAATTTTTATTCACATTTCATATTCATATTTGCATGATAAAGAGATGCTATGTCACTTTTAAATGCCTTTTTATCATCTGAGTAGCTGAGGGAAGAGAGGTAAGGGATAAAAATGGGTAAGGATTTTCAAATCTCATATTGGATCAACTTCCCTAATCCTACAAAATTCAGCACTAAGTAACAGTGGCAGAGAGCCATCTTCCTTGTGGAAGGTTTGGAATGAATAGTTCATCACCATGTTCAGGTTCATGGCAGCTCAATAATGTCACCTCATCCATCACCCCTCCTTCTGAATGGGATCACCTCTGTAAAGGAAGTTCGGGCTTTCAGGGATAACAATAATCATCTAGTTTTCCCTTAACAGAAGTCTGCATTAGCCTTGTTGGCATATGATCCAAAAGCTCTCCTCTCGCTTTTGATCCAGCAGCTTAGTCTGAGGCACTGCCAGACAGATGCCAAAGCCATGTTATTGCTGACAAGTGATAAAGTCTTCTTAGAAGGGTAAGGAAAACCCCTATTCCAAAAATGATAGAACAAATAGAAAGCTCTGAAACAATTTTTCTTCCTTCTCATTCAGTTAATTTGCAAAATATTTCTGAGGATGTTTTGAAGAGGTTGGTTATGGGAGATAATGAGAAGTGGCCTTGGACATGCCAAGTCCTTATTTTTAATTATGCTGGTGGAAGAGAGTGAAGGTAGAATATTGCACTACCATTCCGGGGACATTCCTATCTGCCAGACCTTTGCCAACCACTTTATGTTCCTTGCCTTTTTATGTGATTCCACATAGCACATCAAAAAGGGTAGAATTATTATACTTTTTTTATAGAAGGAAACTGAGGCACAGTTTCACAGCTAAAGAGAGTCAGGTCAAATACAAAGGATCAAAATTTAGAATCTCATCACATTTCTCAGCAGTCACCCTGAAAGACAGAGGACAGTGAAGGGACACTTTCAAACTTTAGCAGGGAAAATATTTCTTATTTAGATTATACACCTAGCCAAACTATGAATCAAGCCAGAGCAAAATAAGGACATATTCAAACAATGAAGTTTTTAAACAGAACAAAACAGAACACCATTTTTAGGAGACTGTGACTAACAAAAGAGTATAGTGGAAAGAAAAAAAAAAAAGCAACTCATGGGTGACAGGGAAGGGATGACAAGTGATAGAGAAGAGCTTTCTCTGTGACCCCTTGAATCTAGACTGGACTGTGACCTTCTTAGGACAATGAAACAGTAGCAAAAGTGACACAAGCAGAAGCTTCAAAAAGCTAAGTTTTTTGTCTTAGAGCTTCCTCAATACTGCGCTGAGGACCCCTACCATCTCCACTGGGTAGAAAAGCCTGAGCTTGCCCACTGGATGATGAAAACCACATGGCCCCATCATACCCCCATTTCCCATGCCTGGCCACTTAACACAGATGTCCCTGGCTGAGTTTCGTTCAGACCCAAAAGTGAATCCACAATGCTGATACACAAGACTGTAAGTCAAATAAATGGTAATTGTGTTAAGCAACTGAGTTTGGGGGCAGTTTTCACACTGTACAACATGACTAATGATGAAATTGGGAGCTAGATGGGGGTGCTGCCAAAAGAAAAAGAAGATGCGGCACTGGCTTGGAGACGAGGCAGCAGGCAGAAACGGCTGTTTGCAAATTTGGAAAGACGGTGACCTGCATTATATACAGGAGTACAATTGGCAAAACTAACACCTGTCATGACTTGGGAAAGAGGAAGTACCTAATGAACTTTTAGATTTGCTAAGGAGATCACCAGACAGAATCTTAAAAGTGTCAGAAATTTCTTTTTGTGATAAAGTATGGGAAGAGGGAGATGAGTTAAAGAAAGGATTATTTAGTTTTTGGGGTATTTTTGAAAGAATTATTTAGTTTCAGGGCTCCTGGGTGGCTCAGCTGGTTAAGCATCTGCCTTTGGCTCGGTCATGATCCCAGGGTCCTGGGATCAAGCCCTGCATTGGGCTCCCTGCTCAGCAGAGGGCCTGCTTCTCCCTCTCCCTCTGCTGCTCCCCCTGCTTGTGCACGCACTTGCTCTGTATCTCTGTCGAATAAATTGATAAAATATTTTTTAAAAATTATTTAATTTTAAAGCAAAATTTAGAGGGAATTTACAGGGCTCGGGACATGTTGTGTTAGAAAATAACTCACATTCTGCCTCATACAGTAAAAAATTTGATCTTAATGGTAAAGATCAAATCACGAGTGTGGCTATGAGAAAAATGGTTAAGATCTATGTAAAAGACTTAGGGTAATGCCTAGAAACACCTTTCAACTAGATAAAAAAGCTTCTAAGAAAACTAAAGACATGTTTTAAGGGCTTTATCCAAGCGAAAGAGCGCTAGCTTTAACTTAAAAGGACTGAGATTGTTCAAATTGCAAAAATGCTTCTAGACTCCCAAAATTCCACCAGCAGAAAGCAGATTGAAATAGCTGCTCACCTACAAAATGGGCTACGTTTTTCATGAAAAGGAAAAAAACATTGCAGGAAAGGAACCAAAAGCCCAAAGAAGAACCATGGATCAGGAAGCCATTCCCAGGTTACAGTCAAGGAAATGCCCTAGGAAGTACTCAGAGGCAGCATAACCTAGCTCTAGTCAAGGAGCACCCTCTCCTTCTGGTGTGTTTGTCCTGCAGCATTTCAGAAGTCTTATGAACTGATCACTGTTTTTTATTAGGAGTGTCTATTATGGTGTGTTATATTTATCTGGCATGACACGGTATGATATGGTGTGGTCTGTCTATATGGCATGGATGTAGGGAGTGTGTGTGATGGGGGCATAGATCTTATCTTCTTTGGTCTCTGGATATAGAAGACTCCTATTAGAAGAGATGCAGAGACCCTGGACATGAAATCTGATACCCTAATCATATAAGACTTTTAAGGAATGTGAGATGAAAACGTTTGTTGCACGTGAGAACAATGTAAGTTTCTGCAGCCAGAAAGGCACAGGTAAATTGCAAAAATATCCATGATGCTTTGTAGCTCTTCCACCAAAGGTAAAATCTGTTTCCACTTCCATGAGTCTGGACTGGCCTTGTGACTTGCTTTAGCTAATTAATTAGAAGTAAACATGATATAACAGAAAATTGAAAAGTGCAAGGGCGTTAGGAATTCCTCTTGCTGCTTTTGGAACCATGTGAAGAAGTCTGGGCTGGCTGGGTAATCAGAAACATATGATCCAATCACCACTTTTGCCCCAGCTAAATAATCCCATGAATGCCTGGAATCTGAGCTACCCAGCTGACAAACAGCTACTGAAGGAAGATACATATATGAGAGAGCCCAGATAATCGACCAACAGAAGAACCACTCAGCTGATCCCAGACGGATTTGCTGCCTCACAGATTATAAGCTAAATAAATCATTGTTTGGGGGTAGCTTGTTCCGCAGAAATGACTGATACACTCACTGTGCAACCATTGGCAGGTGACACATTCCTTCTAGACTTCAGAAAGTGACATATTACCCACTCATTTCTGTACCTTATCCCTACTGGCCATGCTTTAAGTCCAACCAGTCCCAGGTTGGATGGGCATCTGTATGCAGCAACCTGTCTGCAAAGCAGCGATTGGTCAATGTCTTGAAAATAGAGCAGTGGTGCCATGAAAGATAAGAGGCCAAACATTTCTAGAGACATTTGTCCACGTATCCCTCCCCAATAAGGATATTTATCATCATTCCATTCCTCCAGCATCTATTTTGTTTAAATATCCTTTATATCTCTGTGCAATCACTTTGACACGGGTGCCAAAATGTGCTAGGGTCACAAAGTTAACACCACGGCCTAGAGGTAACTCAGAGACACACATTCTGCTCCATCTCCTGGTCCCTAGGAAGCTGGCTTCTGAGAGACGTGCTTGGGTTTGTCTCTCTCGTCCCCGTGAGCAGCACTGACAGGCTCCGTAAGGACCCACCTTCCTGCTGCGTCTGCTCTAACAGTGGAGGACGCCCTGAGACGAGTTCAGATCCTGGCTCCGGCACTTACCAGCCACGTGTCAGGATAATTATATGTACCTCCCAAAGTTTTGTAAAGATTAAACGGGATGAGACCTGAGAAATACCTTAGGGCCCTGCACGTATTAAACTCTTGATTTTTTTAATAGATTAATGTGTGACCTCTGCTTTTGCTGTCACTGTGACGATGAGGGGTTTATGAGACTGAGGTGCTCCAGCGTGGTCTGTCGCACTGGATGGAGGTGGCGGACTGCTTCTTCGTCATTCTGTAATCCATCTAGTCTGTGCTGCTTTCTGGTGTAAAGGTCCAGAGAGATTCAGCCATGCAGTGGGCTGCACCCTCTCTGGCTAGCCAGACACCTCAGGGGAATGTCTGCCTGCTTCGCTGAACTGGAGCCAGACCTGCCTCAGTGTCATGGTTTGGGGGCAGCAAGATTTCCTGGATGGAACAGAGGAGCAGGAATCATGGGACCTGGGCTTTTTTTTTTCTTTTAAAGATTTTATTTATTTATTTGACAGAGAGAGACAGCCAGCGAGAGAGGGAACAAAAGCAGGGGGAGTTGGAGAGGAAGAAGCAGGCTCCCAGCGGAGGAGCCTGATGTGGGGCTCAATCCCAGGACCCCGGGATCACGCCCTGAGCTGAAAGCAGACGCTTAATGACTGAGCCACCCAGGCACCCCGGGACCTGAGCTTTATGCAAGGTCCCAGCACTTATTTGGCAAGTTACCTTGGGCAAACCACTTTCCTTCTCTTCTTTCTATTAAAGGAATTTTAATAGATTTTATGACCACGCCTCACCAAGATGTAGTGAAGATTAACGTAGGATATCTGGAGCAATTTCAGAGGGAAACACCACAGAGTTATAATTAGTTTTACAATCTATAATTAAGTCTATAAATAGTGAGAAGATAGCCACACCTGAATTATACATTTAAAAATAAGAGTTCACATTTTAAAAAATCTTTCTAAAGAAAACAAAGACCAATAACTTGGTCATATTCAGAGAGATGATGAACTGGAAAAATACAAAGATCCTGGACTTGATGCAGCCTTCCATTTGGACTCTCCAGTGAGATAACAAAGCTGATAATGAAGGATAACATGCCTATCAGATCTTCTGGACTAAAGGTTTGACTCAGTAACTCACAAAGGAAAGGTGTGGAGGGCATTTACAGATGAAAGAGTTGAAATCTTAACGCAATTCTGGCTATGGGAATTTTATGAGGGAAGGCTAAATGGTAGAGCCTTTGGAAAAAACTGGAGAACCCCTTTCCTTAACCTCTTCCCTCACATCCTTCAGGTCCACGTTCCTCAATCCAGTCAAGAATGGGATGCCGTGGTAACAAGGAGGGCTTCCCAACAGCAGCCGGGAGCCCATTCAATCATTGCCGTCTTGGGAAACTCTTATGTTGTAACCCTCTGGACATCAGGAGACTTTCCTTTTGTTGACCTTTCCCCTTCCATTCCTCCAACGGAACACCCCCTG
>NW_023178303.1:0-8922 GCF_002007445.2 Ailuropoda melanoleuca
CGCACACTTGCTGGATGGTCCACCTCACTCACTCTCGCGCCCTCAGTCCCTCGCTCACTCACAGGCACACGTCTGCACCCCACACTCTCACACACACACTCACCTCAGACTCTCACGCTCACACTCATTCCACTCACCCCCTCACACATGCACACACATGCTGGCAGCTCGGGGCCCAGCCCCGGCTCTTTCCACGGTGGCCCCACCTGCCCTCTGGGCCTGGCAGCCGCCGTCCCCAGGCCACAGCAGCAGCATCCAGAGAAGGCAGACGGCGGGGTTCCCTCGCAGGCCGGCCACAGCTCTCCCACGCCTGGGAACACGCATTTCTCGGCCGGGAAGAGACAGCGTTAGAATCTACTGGAACATGCCCTGTGTGGAGAAGGACACACCTTCAGAGAAGGGTCTCGGGGCCATGAACCCAAAGAAGCAGTCGCAGGCCTGAGTGGGAGCCTCACCCCAGCCCCCCCACTGCCTCCAGCCCCAGCAAACGCGTACTGAGGACCGGCGGGCCCGTCACGTCCGGCCGTGCAGCCCACGCCTCGGCGCCAGCACCACGTGTCAATCGTAATCTCTGCTTCTGGGCATTTCACAGGCAGTTTCTTTGTTTCGCATGTTCTAAGAGGACATCTTGCTAGCTAAATCTTGGCCCATATTTAATTATTGTCTTAGGGCAGGTCTGTAGAAACAGGCTTAGGGCATCATATGAAATCTTTTAAGAGGACCCAATACAAATTCTCAAACTTCTTTCCAGAAGAGGTTGTATGGGCTCCCGCTGCCCCCAGCTGTGCAGGAGTGTGTGGGGCGCCCCCTCACTGCAGCCTGGCAGCACGGACACTACCGCTCCCTCCATCAGCTGCTCTATGGGAGAGACATTGCTTTTTGCTTTCTATGCATTTCTTGGATCTATGACATTTATTAACTAACTGTTTTCTTGGGGATATCCATTTCAAAAAGTAGTTGTCACTGTTAAAGCCAAGATCCAGGAAAGGAAAAACAGGTTCTAGAATTCTGAGATGTTTATCAGTTGCCCTCATGTGCCAGGTGTTGAGGGCAGGCAGATGAAGGACACTGAACCCCCACCCTCAAGGGCGCTCGGTGACACCTGGGAGACAGGTAAGAGGTGGGCCCTGGGCACCGTACAAGGATGCTCAGGGGGTGACGGGAGCACTGGGGCGGTGTCGTCACGTGACCATTTCAGGGGTATGCCAGGACTCTTGGACAAGTGACAGCCAAGCCAATTTTGGAAAACTGAGTGGGACTCAATCAGAAAAAAAGCAGGTGATCATTTCAGGCAGAGGGAACAGCTTCTGCAAAGTCCCAGAGGAGAGCCAAGGCATGGCACTGGGAGAACTTCCCCAAGCAGGATAGGTATGTGAGCTCTTCTCTGGGCAGGCTCCTGAATTTTTATTCCAGTCCCTACCACCCTCAGGGCAAAGTGCCCTCATCACTAACGGCCCCCTCATAAGTGCACAGAGCCCACCTGACAACACCTCAAAAGTATCATACTCGGGAGGCAGCCACAGAAGCAGGAAGAGAGGCACACTCCTAAAACGGTACACGGAGGGGCAGAGGCCAAGGTCAGGACCCGAGGGTCCAGGGGGAGGAAAGACACAGAATCTCAGCAAGTCCAGTGGGCTGCCCACCTCTCTCATCCTTCAAAGCTATAGGAAAGCACAGATTGTCTATCTTGTTCATTCTGCTGCCCAGAACCTAGAACAGTTCCTGGCACATAGTGGGCATTTGACAAGTAAATATTAGATTTAGTAGTGAATGATGCAGTCATGTTATTATCTGAGGTGGCTAGGAGCCCTTCATTAGTAGAAGAATACAGACATTTTCAAAGCCATGAAAGTTACTGAATAGCTACCATGTTTTATCTGCCATGTGCCAGGCACTTTCTGATTGTCGCATGAACTCACGTGACCTTCAAGGCAGGCATCATCGCTTCCCCTCGGCAAAAGGGGAGACTAAGATGGAGAAGATATGTGTCTGTCCCCAGGTCACCAAGGAGGGACCAGGACTTGAACCCAGCCCCCTCTGGGCTTTGAGCCCCCTCCCTTTCCAGGACCTTCGTGGATACAGCAAATCCAAATATTAGCAACAACACTAAGCTGTCATTTTTTAAATGAACTAATAAGTAAAATGTGGATTGAGGAGATAAAGGGGTAACAGCCATTGTGTCAGGTATTTTCCAGGGCTCAAGAAATGTGGTCATTTTCCTCACTGTTGAAACTGGGTGGAAGCAGGGCAAAACCACGTTGTACTCTCCAGGTTTCTAGAGGAATCTTGGCCATGCATCTTCCCAAATACACACACAAATAAAGAGAAAACTGCAGACTAACATCCCTTATGAATGAGATGCAAAAGTACTTAACAGGAGTCTAGAAACCTGAATTCAGCAGCACACTGAAAGGGTTAGACACTGTGACCACTGGGATTCACCTCAGGAATGCAAGGCTGGTTCAATGTACACAAATCAACCCACGTGTTGCATTGCACCAATAAAGCAAAGGAAAACACACATAGTCATCCCAAGTGATACAGGAGCATTTGACAAAATCTAACTCCCTTTCATGATAAAAACACTCATTACACTAAGATGATAAGGAAACTTTTCAACATGACAAAGGCCACAAAAAAAAAAAAAAAACAGATGATAACAGATCTCACCTCATAGCGGGTTGTGACAGGGGATTGTTGTAGGGATTGAATACTCAAACTGAATGTAGAGCCCTTAGCCTGGTGCCCCAACCACTCTCAAGGCCACACAGCTGTATCCGCCAGAGCCAGAACGCCCTCCCCGGCCTGTTTCTTGAGCCACTGGCCGTCCACAGGATCCCGCCGCAGGGGTAAAGCACAGCATTGGTAGAGAGCCTCTATGCCATACACACTGCACCTTTCCATCCTTACAACAACCCCAAGGGGAAGCCATCGGCATCCCCCTTTACAGACAAGCAAGCTGAAGCTAGGAGTGGGGGAGACCCCCCCCCCGGCATACTCTGCTGATGTGTGAAAGCCCACCCAAGGCACTCAGAGACAATCACCCCTTGACTGTAAGCTCCCNCAGTCATCCCAAGTGATACAGGAGCATTTGACAAAATCTAACTCCCTTTCATGATAAAAGCACTAGTTACACTAAGATGATAAGGAAACTTTTCAACATGACAAAGGCCACAAACAAAAAAAAAAAAACAGATGATAACAGATCTCACCTCATAGTGGGTTGTGACAGGGGATTGTTGTAGGGATTGAATACTCAAACTGAATGTAGAGCCCTTAGCCTGGTGCCCCAACCACTCTCAAGGCCACACAGCTGTATCCGCCAGAGCCAGAACGCCCTCCCCGGCCTGTTTCTTGAGCCACTGGCCGTCCACAGGATCCCGCCGCAGGGGTAAAGCACAGCATTGGTAGAGAGCCTCTATGCCATACACACTGCACCTTTCCATCCTTACAACAACCCCAAGGGGAAGCCATCGGCATCCCCCTTTACAGACAAGCAAGCTGAAGCTAGGAGTGGGGGAGACCCCCCCCCCGGCATACTCTGCTGATGTGTGAAAGCCCACCCAAGGCACTCAGAGACAATCACCCCTTGACTGTAAGCTCCCTGGGGGGCATCAGTGCCCACCACCATCCCTCTCACCAGCCAGCCAGTTACCCCATCCGGGGCCCCGGGAGGATTTGTAGAGTTGAAAATCCACAGTCCGGGCTGTCCCTCTAGAGAACGGGCCGGGGAGAGCAGGCCGACTGTGCTCACGGTGAGCGCGATGCCTTTACCACCCTCCTCCCTGAGGTCACAGCAAACCCGGAGGCTGCCCTGTTCCCCCACCTCACCAGTGATGAAGCTGGCGTGTGCCCGCAGCACCGACAATGTCGCTCGGGGCACGCGGCTAGTAATGGCAGAGCTGGACTGGCGTCAGGCCCGGAGGACACCGGAGCCCACACTCTCTCCCACAGTCACTGTTATGAAGCACCGGGACCCGCCTTGGGCTTCACAGGGAAGAACTCTTTAATCTGAACGGCAGGTATCAGGAGGTGCAGAGTAAGAAACTGAGCACAAAGGGATTAGCAACCTGCCTGGGACTCCACGCCTCGGAGCCGGGAAGCAGTCCCAGGCAGTCTGACCACAGGCCAGGCTCCTCACCGCTGGGCAACGTGGCTTCTCTCCGGCTGTTGGAACCGGGCTGGCGGGACACTTACTACCTGAGTACAGAAACAATGTGGCAAACAGGCAAAACATATGGTCAAAACCCAAATTCTGATCACCCAGTTCACAAGAAAAAAGAGAACAAGGACACCAGGGGGAAAGGTGCGGAAGAAACCTGAAAATAACCAGAGGGAAGAGAAGCTGGCTTAATCAATCCGTTCACTGATTTTCAAATGATGAACCGGCCTTACAGACTTGGGAAAAATCCTATGTGGTTATGGCATAGAACCCTTTTTGAATATATGTTTGTATTCAATTTGCTAATATCTTGTTGAGGACTTTCGCATCTATATTCACGAGAGTCTTTTTCTGTTCTTGGAAGGTCTTTGCCTGGTTTGGGGAAGAAGAGTAATGCTTGCTTCATGGGGTAAGTTAGGAACTGTTCCTTGGGCCTCTACCCTCTGGAAGAGATTGTAGAGGACAGAACGGCCTCCTGCCCAGGAATATACAGGAGTGTTCACAAGATGCCCACTGAGGCAGGCAGGCCTGGTATGGAATCCCAGCTTTCTTCCTTAGTCGTATGAATGAGCACTGCATCCCCATTAAAAAGGGGGTGACCTGTACATCGCAGGGGCTATGAGGGTCATACAACATGCTTTCTCCGAAGCACACAGCACAGATGCTAGCATAGACCAAGTGTACAGGAAAGGTGAGATTTAGGAGAGCCCATTTCCCTGCCTTCCTCATCCCACCTCTGGTGGCAGTCCCAGCAAGCATGGATGCCACGATTGCAGTTCTCTCTCTCTCCAGGCTCTGAGCTCTTTCCCGGGCTCAGCTGCCCAGCTGGCATGATGTAGGACACACCCTGTCCCTGGGAGGCAGAGCTTGGCCATTAGTCTCCAAAAGTCCAGCAATTAATTTGCTGAGCTGAGTTCCTGCCACAAGCCAGCCCATTGCCATAGTAACCAGTGTTCCCTATCCAGGGCCCCGGGGAGGGTGGGGGGGAACTCTGAGCAGAACGCAATTTAAAGGGAGAAAATGAGATCTGCCGCATTGGAGGGCAGCCCGGGCAGAGAGCGCACTGGGTCTGCACAGAGGGTCTGGTTGCTGCCCACTGCGGGGAAGGGCTGGGTGGACTGAGGTGCTGCTGACATGTTGCCAGGGTGACGGGCGATGCTCTGGGCAGGAATCCGGTGGAGACATAAAAGCATGGCGTGGGGCGTCCAGACCACTGAGCTTTGAGCCTCTGGGGCTCACCTATGGGACTGCACCTGCTGGTCAGATGGGGAAGAGGGAGCTGAGTGGCATCCTCTCTGCAGAGCTGCTCAAAAACCCAACTGGGGGAGCCAGGGAAGCACTGGAAAGCCTGTGTCCTGGATTCAAACTTGACTTTGTATGGCCTGGATCGAGTCCTCCTGGGTCTGCAAATACGTACTGAGTATTTCCTGTGTGCCAAGACCTGTGGGAGGCATTGGCTTCTCCTGGGGCACCGAGCATCGGGATGAAGCTTCTCGACCAGAATCCCTGGGTTCAAATTCTTACTAGCTGTGCAAACCAGGGGAGTCACTTCACCTCTCTGGCCCTCAGCCCTTTCATGTAAGAGTGGGGATAACAATGCACCTCACTGGAAGAATTATCTGAGTTGTTACATGTACAAAACTTAGAACGATGCCTGACCACAGTGAGTACTGAAGGCACACTATTTTTATGATTTTCTAATCCTTTGTTTTCTCACCAATAAAGTGGGAATGAGAGCCCTTCCTTCCTGGATCTATAGGACATGAGGCAATGAATGGGATGATAATCTTGTATAAAGTCAGATGTCGGCCACCACAGCCACAATCAATGTTGAGGAGAGACTCTCGATCTGAGCTACTGAGAATTCAGCTGCAGGTGACTGCAGGGGCACCAGGAATCGCGCTGTTTTACTGTCTAATTCAAACCTGCCCTAAATGCATGTCAACACTGACTAAGCACCAGGCACGCAGGATAGGACGCTCTGTCCAGAACTGTGATCCAAGATATACAAAGAACTCTTGAAGCTCAAAGATAAGAAAACAAACATCCTGATTTTAAAAATGGGCCCATGTTTTTAACAGGCACATCACCAGAGAAGAGGCACAGACGGCAAGCAATCACGTGGCATCAGAAAACCATAAACTAAAACCACATCCCACAACACACCTATGAGAATGGCCACAGTCTGTGCACGGATGACACCAGACGCTGGCGAGGACGCCGAGCAACAGCACTGCCCACTCACGGCTCGTGGGAACGCAGAATGGTGCAGCCACACGGGAAGACAGTTCGGTCGTTTCCACGAACTAAACATGCTCTTCCCATGTGGTCCAGCAGCCACGCTCCTTGGTATTCACTCAAAGCAGCTGGAATCTTACGTCCGCACTAGAATCTGCCGGGGGATGTGTTCGGCAGCTCCATTCCCCATCACCAAAACCCGGAAGCACTCAAGATGTCCTCCTGCAGGTGAACATATCCGTGATCTGTGGTCCACCCAGACAAGGGAATATTATTCAGCACTCTAAAGAAATGAGCTGTCGGGCCGTGAAAAGACATGGAGGGACCCTAAATGCTTATCAGTCAGTGAAAGAAGTCAATTGAAAAGGCTGTATGCTGTAGGACTCCAGCTTTGTGACATTCTGCAAAGGGCAAAATCGTGGAGACCATAAAGGGACCCGTGGCTGCCAGGGGGCTGGGGTGGGGAGGAGACGGAGAGGCAGAGCACAGAGGACTCTCAGGGCGGTGAAAACATGTCAAAACCTACAGAATGGCAGCTGATCCAACTGTCTGTGCGGTAACGAAACCGCCAGACGAGGACACAGTGAGATACACGCAGACAGAACCGTGCTGCAAACGTGTTTCCCTGCAAACGTGTTCTCTCTTCATAACAAGCTGGCAAAGGGGTGTCACGTTCAGGAGAGCTATGGAATGTGCCCCGGATCACACAGCCAGGGGGTGACAGAACTAGGGTTCAACCCCAGGCCACCACGAGCCTAGATTCGGGGTCTGTCTCACTGGAGCAGAAAGGACTGGTCTCCGCCCTCCGGAGAACAGCGGCACACGCCTGGGTGCCTGGCAGGAGGGGAGGTAAGAAGGAGCCCAGGCCTTCCACCGTCTTTTGTCCTGCTGATGAGCAAGACCGTCCGTCCTGTCCTGTGTCCTCATTAGCTCATCACAAGATTTAAATGGAATCTGCTTAAGCCCCACCGGCCAAAGTGCAGGACTCGTGGGACTAAACATGGAACTGGAGTGAGGGATGTGGCCTCCTTCTCTAGGCTGCAGAATTCAAAAATATTTCCTCTCTGTTGTTTTTTCCCCCCTAAGAAAAGGCGGGATGCCAGTCATTTCTCTCTCAGTTGCTAAAATTTGTGAATGAAATTCAAGCTCTGTCTATTCTTCAAACAACGCGTATTCCTTAAACTGGCCCCCGGAGGACCTGCAAGGCGACCCTCACCCTGCAGCCGGCACCCCTCGCTGCTTCACTGTTCTGCACGGTCCACGGGGTCGTCAAATTACTAACCGAGCAAGTATTCACCGCGTCCCAGGCTACGTGCCAGGCATTTTCCAATCATTGGGTAGAGCAATATCCCTGCCTCCACGGAGCCTACTTTCTAGGAAAAGAGGAGAATGTGGAACAAGGAAACAAGCAAGCAGCAATGCGGTTTCAGAGCAGAGATGATTTCACTACGGGGTGAAGTGATTGATGTTGATTTGGGTAGGACAGTATTTACACTTTGTAAAAGGACAGTCTCCAAGGTGGCGACATTGAACAGAGATCTGAATAACAGGAAAAAGCCAGCCATCCAGAAAGAGGGGTGCGGTGAAGAGCAAGAGGCCTCAGTTCCTGGATTCCGGAAGCCAGCAGCTTGGAAAGTGACCCCAGCCCTCAGCCTCCTCCAGACCTCGTGGTCTGCACATGCTCACGAGAACCCAGTGGGGACCCTAGTGCACACACATAATCTGTAGACTTGCGGGTGAATCCTGCAATAACCCCTCACTGCCTCTGGACGAAGCTCAGAGCTCCCCCACCACGGACCTTCACGGGCTGGCTTGGATGCACCTCTCTGGCCTCCCCTCTGTCACCTGACTGCATGTCAGCTCGGCCTTATGTGACCAAGAGAGAAGGGAATGGGCGAGCGGGCAGCGCAGGAGCAGAGAGGGGACCGCCCGCACGCCCATGATTCCATGTGGCATGAGTGAGTGAGGTCCCAGAGTCAAATAAACACTATAAAAGGGAGGCAGGCTTGGGTTGCTGGGTTGGTGTCCAACCAAGGGAGCTGTTTGCACTACAAGGAGACTCCAGTTATAATCAGCCCCAAAGCCCCCGCTGGGCAGAAATGCAAGGGGCAAGGGAGAGCCCTGACCAGAACACAGCCAGCAGGACGGCCCCTGCCACCACTGAACTTGGGGCTTGCTTCTCCTTCCTTTCCCCTCATCCTCACCCAACCCTCTGGAGAACAAGGGGAGGAGGGAAAAGGCCAACCACCCCCCAGTGCCACCACCAGGTCCCTCAGGACAGTGGTTACCGTTCATGGTAATGGGAGCTGGGGTGTGTGCACAGCACACGGTGAATGAGGGATTACACTTCAGGGCTGGAACTAACTGGACGAGCCTTTAGCCTGTGAAAGTGAACAGAAAGGCTTGGGTTGTGGCCATGGTTTGTTACCGGACAAGAAAGGGGACTCTGATCAGACACAGTGGAGAGCAAAGATAGGGAACATATGGGGGTTTTGTTCCCATATGCCACTGAGCTCCGGCTG
>NW_023178304.1:0-171 GCF_002007445.2 Ailuropoda melanoleuca
ACAATGAAGGTCAGGTCATTAATGGAATTTTACCTCAGTACAGACTCTTCAGGGTTCTCGGATTTTCTGCTTACCCACCCAGTGCTGATTGGTGGCACCATTAAGAATTCGGAAGATGCATGGTGGTAATTCTGAACATGTCCCTTTCATCTTACCTATTTGGCCTGTGCA
>NW_023178304.1:186-1652 GCF_002007445.2 Ailuropoda melanoleuca
TATAGATCTTGGGGAAGGACAGCCAGTTATAAACTTAGTTGGTTGTTGACTTCAATTACAGCGGCTGTTTCACTTGTGGCTCCATTGCGTTAGCCATCAACACATTCCTGGGCATCTGGTATACCTATGTGGTTGAGCAAATGCCTTCCTTCTCTTTTAGGAAATATCCCCAGAAAGAGTTTGCCTTCAGCTGGAAAGGGCACCATCACTTTCTACCTCAGGCTTATATCGGCTCTCTGAGCTAATGTCAGAACTGTTTCTTAGAAACCTTGATCACCTTCCCCTTACAATGGACATGGAACTACTCCTTTCATTGATGTCATTATTCTGATTGAGACGTTGAAGCTCATAGACACATTGGCAACACACTTGAAAGACAGACGTAGAAATTAATGCCCACACAAAATCAGAGGCCTTGCCACTTAGGAAAATGTTCAGAGATTTCGTCGTCTGGGGCAGGACAAGATTGTGCTTCTACAGTGAACAGCAAATTGACAAATCTCAACTTTCTTACCATTAAAAAAGGGAGACACAAAACAGGGACACAAAACAGGTCTCAACCGATACCAAAAGATTGCAATTATCCCATGCATATTCTCAGACCACAACGCTCTGAAATTGGAACTCAACCACAAGGAAAAACCTGGAAGAAACTCAAACACTTGGAGACTAAGAACCATCCTGCTCAAGAATGACTCAATAAACCAGGAAGTCAAAAAACAATTTAAACAATTTATGGAGACCAACGAGAATGAATACACAACGGCAAAACCTATGGGATACTGCAAAGGCAGTCCTAAGGGGGAAATACATAGCCATCCAAGCCTCACTCAAAAGAATACAAAAATCTAAAATGCAGTTTCTATATTCTCACCTCAAGAAGCTGGAACAGCAACACAGGGACAGGCCTAACCCACTCACGAGGATACAGTTGACCAAAATTAGAGCAGAAATCAATGAATTAGAAAACAAAAGTGCAGTAGAGCAAATCAACAGGACTAGAAGCTGGTTCTTTGAGAGAATCCATAAAATTGGCAAATCTCAGAGACAAAGAAAATCCTGAAAGCAGTTCAGGACAAGAGTTCCATAAACTACAAGGGTAGAAACATTAGACTGCCAGCAGACCTATCCACAGACACCTGTCAGACCAGAAAGTACTGGCATCATATATTCAGGGTGCTAAAGGAGAAAAAATATGCAGCCAAGAATACTTTATCCAGCTAGGATGGCATTCAAAACAGGAGAGATAAAAAAAAAAAAACTTTCCGGAGAAATAGAAACTAAAACAATCTGTGATCACTAAACCAGCCCTGCAAGAAATATTAAAACGGATCCTTTAAGCAAAGAGAGAGCCCAAAAGGAACATGGATCAGAAAGGAATAGAGACAGAGGCAGCAGGTTAAGATGGCGGAGGAGTAGGGGACCCCTTTTTCAGCCGGTCCCCTGAGTTGAGCTGGATAGGTACC
>NW_023178305.1:0-1067 GCF_002007445.2 Ailuropoda melanoleuca
AAAGGCCAGGGCCTTGGGCCTTCCCAAGGCCGTCTTTGGCCACTGGTCCCGGTCCCAGCCGCTCATCCCCAGGACTTCCCACGCCAGGGCTGGGCCCCTTCAGCTTCTTCCCCCGCTTTCCTGGCGGTCCTGGGCGGGCCCCTAGTGCGGGCTCCTGCCTGACTGCCTCCCTGTGCCTGCCCACAGAAAATGCACTTAGTCCTCGACCTTCCCCCTAAGTGGTATCACAGTACACAAACTCCTTTGGCGTGTGCTTTCCACGCAACCGAATCTTTTTAATGGACGTGAAAGTTACACAGCCCCACGCACCCATCCCCCTAGGAGTGAAGGTCCTAGGTGCATTTGACAAATGTCTACACCCGTGCAAGTCATGGCCCTCAAGCCGACTTTGGGCATTTCCAGCCTGCAGAGGCTCCAGAGTGACCTGTC
The DNA here is from genome assembly GCF_002007445.2 of Ailuropoda melanoleuca. Taxonomy (NCBI): domain Eukaryota; kingdom Metazoa; phylum Chordata; class Mammalia; order Carnivora; family Ursidae; genus Ailuropoda; species Ailuropoda melanoleuca. The sequence continues at coordinate 430 of NW_023178305.1, forward strand.
CCTCCCTGCCCCCTCAGCCCTGCGGGGACAGTGAGCCCCACTCCTGTGTTTGGCGGTTCGCCGGCCGCCCTGAGCGGTGTGACCCATCAACTGCCTCCCGCCGGTGTGAGGCCTAGACCGGGTAGGGGGTTGCCGAGGAAATGGCGGTGCCCAGTGTGCGGATCCCCCCTTCTGCACAGGGCGGCCTGGGTATCAGGCGGCGGAGGCCCGAGTGCGCACCGCGTACCCGGCCTGGCGCTGGGGGACTGCCCGGGCCCTGCACTATCCTGGCGGGCGACGCCGCTGGAAGTGACGCGGCGAGGGCGGAGCGCCGGCCTGAGAGGCACCGCCGCCGCGACCTGGGTCGGGAAGCGATGTAGCCGCGCCAGGCCGTCCCCGGAGCTGCCTGGCCGGAGCCTCGCGGGCCACCACAGCCACCATGAAGAAGCAATTCAACCGCGAAGCACCCTGCCAACCAGACTGTCGGCAGGCGAGTGCGCGGATCCCGGTCGGCAGGGGGCGCGCCGNGCCTGCCAACCAGAGTGTGGGCCTGCGAGTGCGCGGATCCCGGTCGGCAGGGGGCGCGCCGGGTGGGGACCGGCGTACCCGGCCGGAGGCCGGAGCCGGCGAAGGGGCCGGGCGGGGGCGCGGCAGGGCCG
>NW_023178306.1:0-1538 GCF_002007445.2 Ailuropoda melanoleuca
GGTAATTCCACGTTGAATTCTTTGACTTTTTGTTGTGTTTCCTGTCCTCCTCCTTTGTGGTTTGACTCCTTGACCACACAAGTGTTTGTTTCGCTCACTCTCTAAGATTAATTTGCTGTTCCTCGCTTTCCCATTTGGATGCCCATTCCTGGTCTCTTCTGACATGGATCCGAGAGGTACCACATCGTGCCACCCACCAGTGGAGGCTAAGGAAGGTGGAAGGGGCTGACCACAGAGCACAGCACCCTTCCCCTCAGGGCCACCTCACCCCACTTAGAACCTCTTCCGTTCTCTCTCCGTTCCGCAGCTTTGTGCGATGGTGCCGTACTAACATCGCCGTGAGACGGTCTCCCTGGGGGTTCTTGGGTGACTGCTATTTATTTTGTTGGTATTTCATTGCCCTGTTTCAAGTCCGTCTTTCTCACTCACAAGGCCCACTCTCCTGAAACTCTTTCTCTGCAGATGTCCTCACCATGTGCTTCCCCTTTTCTCTTTCATATTCTCCAATTACCGGACATGTTTGGCCCTCAAATGTGGGCTCCTTGCCTGGTGGGAAAAAAATAATCTGTCTCTGGGACATGCCATCGTTCCACCCTTAGAAATAGAGACTTTCCAATCTGAACCAAAGACCCATCAGAACTCAGGCAAAGTGTGAGATACACATTGCAAATGTTAAGGAAAACTGGCTCCTACTAGAACACTCCATTGAAAGGTTTCCCATCTTGGAGAAAGCAGTTCAGAGTTCACAAAGCTGTGTTAAATTCAAAGGATGGAAATTATATTCAGCTTCGGAGCCAGAATCTGGTAAGAATATTTGTGTTTTAAACTTCCTGAGGCCAGAAAACTACAGTTAAGCTCCGTCTTAAAGTACCCCTTGTTCCTAAGGGCCCTTGACACTGAACACACATAGTGATTCCATAGACACAGTCGTCAAACCCAAATCGGCAAGCAATAACAAGTGTTACGAGGAGGTGGAGGAATTAGAGCCCTTATACCTTGCTGGTGGGAGTTCTCAAACGGTACAGCCACTTAAGAGAAAATGTGGTGGTCCCTCAAAATGTTAGACATGGAGTTACCTTGTGACCCAGCAGCTCCACTCCTAGGTGCATACCCAAGAGAAATGGAAACATATCCATACAGAGACTTACACATTCATGTCCATAGCAGCATCATTCATAGTAGCCCAAAGGGGAAACAACCTGCTAAATAAACGGCCGTATAGCTCTACGGGGGACTGTTACTGGGCCGTGAAAAGGAGGGAAGTGCCAGTACATCTGTGGAAGAACCCCCAAAACGTGATGCTAAGAGGAAGCCAGACACAAAGGCCACATGTGCTAGGGCTCTGTTTATGGGAGCTACCCAGAAGAGGCAAATGTACAAACACAGAGAACTGGGGGCGGGGGGGAAGGGCAGGGAATAGGGAGCACCCCCTGAGGAGGACAGCGGGCTTTTATGATTCTCTTGGGGGGGGCTGCCTTTTAGCTCACAGGAGACAAAGCATAAAATGGCGATCCTTTCCACTTAGCTCCCGTGTCAGA
>NW_023178307.1:0-9285 GCF_002007445.2 Ailuropoda melanoleuca
AAAGGGAAAGGCTTCCAGCTTTTCCCCATTGAGAATAATGCTTGCAGTAGGCTTTTCATAGATGGCTTTAATACAAACTTGCCATGCTTCTCGAAAACACCACAGGTCATCGCCTCCCAGGGAGTTACTTCCTATATCCAGCGTTTTCCTATCCTCCTCTGCCCTAACCTGCCATGACAGCTGCCCAGAACACCACCAGTGTGTTTTTGGGTTTTGGGGGTTACAGCATCTCTCCAGCCCAAGTTGGGCAATGGGCAAAGGAAGGAGGTGTAGTGCAGCAGACCTGGCCCTGCTCAGCCAGGAGGAAAAACCCAAAAGGTGGCCTCGCCCAACAAGTTGGCGCCTGCTTACAGAAATCCCCAGATAGAGCCACTTCCACTTTTCTTTTTAGATCCTATTNAAATCCCCAGATAGAGCCACTTCCACTTTTCTTTTTAGATCCTATTTCTTCCCTCCCCATTGCTAGGCTCTTTTTATTCCAAATCCATCTACTTCCTGTCAGTTTTCTTTCTGCCATCTGAGACTGAGGATCAGGAAGGGTTCACACAACTAGTCTCAGGTTAATGTTTTCCCTTTCAATCATAACAGACGTGGCCCAGGCTAAGTGGAGTCCACACAAAAGTCCAGTATGTTTTAATTGAAAAAACATGGTTTTTGAACTCAGAACAATTGAATTAAAATGCTGGTCCCCCAGCTACCAGCTGATGACTTTTTTTAAAAAGATTTTAATTATTTATTTGACAGAGATAGAGACAGCCAGTGAGAGAGGGAACACAAGCAAGGGGAGTGGGAGAGGAAGAAGCAGGCTTCCAGCAGAGGAGCCTGATATGGGGCTGGATCCCAGAACATCGGGATCACGCCCTGAGCCAAAGGCAGAGGCTTAACGGCTGAGCCACCCAGGTGTGCCAACTAGATGATGACTTTGGACAAATTATTTTACTTTTCTGAGCCTTTCTTTCTTCCTGTATTAAATGGGGATAATGAAATTTTCTCTGCCCATTTCACAGGGTGATTGTGAGGGCTAAATAAAAAGAGGTGTGTGAAAGCTTTTTGTAACCAGAAAAATGTTCTACCTACTTGTTAACTTAGGATTATGATGCTGCCTGGTTGGGCAAAGCAGGAAATATAACCTTCAAACTTCACCTTTAATGACTCCTTCTTTAGGTCCTTTTTCTGTTGAAGATAATAACATCCCTTGTAGTGTACAGCCTTAACTTTTTCTGGGTCCCTTCCTTTGCAGGTCATGTCATCTGCACCAGGTTCTCTGGCATGATACAGAAAGGTGGCATCATCAAAACAAATCATCTGCTACCCAGACTACCTCTTTTCCCAGGCCATTAAACCCTGGTCTGCCCTACGTTCCTACTTCAAAATTACTCCCTTTTGCACCTGGGTGGCTCAGTCTGTTAAGCACCAGACCCTTGATTTCAGCTCAGGTCATGATCTCGTCTCAGCTCATGATCTCTGGGTCCTAGGATCAAGCCCTGCCTCAGTCTCCATGCTCAGTGAGAAGTCTGTTTGAGATTCCCTCTCTCTGTCCCCGTCTGCCCCTCTCCCTTGTGCCTGTGTGCTCTTTCTCTCTCTCCAAAATGAATAAATAAATTTAAAAAAAAGAATTACTCCCTTTTTCTTATTTGACTTCAGAGAGAGCAGAGAGGCAGAATTCCCCTTTTGCTTGAGTATTAAAATATTAATATAGATAAAATACGAAAATCCTCATGTTGGGAGATTAAAGCTATAAACTGCACTAGCTGTATGGTAAGGAAAAAGATGCCATTATCCCACTTATGTCAAAATAATAATAGCAGCTAATACATTGAATATTTAACTATGTGGCAGGCACTGTGCTAAATGCTTTCCATGAAATAAGTCTTCAGTCTTTACATCAACCTATATGGGAGGTACTTTTATTATTCCCATGTTACAGATGAGGAAACAGACCCATATAGGTGAAGTGAGTTGTGTAATAAAGATAGGAGTGCTCAGTTTCAGACTGTTGTGGACAGGAGGTTAATGCTCAAGAAAACTTTAATTAGCATCATGCCTAGACTCCATTTGTACTCCAAGGATGATGACATTGTTACTCTTGGACTATAAATAAAAACTCCAAATGAAAACTTAGTTCTTTAAATAAAATTGGCATTTCAATTTGTGTACGGCAGAGCTGAGTGCCCACAAGCGGTATGCTGCCACAATTCTGTTTTTTTTTTATTATTATTATGAGATTCTGGGAAGGATTATGGTCGTGCTAGTGGCTAGGGATTAAGATGGCTTCTTTTGTTAACTCATTGTATCTACAAAAAGAAGAGATTGTCTTGTCCATCTTAGGACAAATATATAACCCTGAGCTTGTCAGTCATTATTTCTTCACATCAAGGGCTGAAGTGACTTTTATTTTTGGTTCTTGTTTATCTTTCTTCTCTTGCAAAGACTTTTTAAAACACTATTGATTTCCTTAAGGAATATGGATGGCAAAATCCTCAGCAAGAGCCTGGCTAATAGAATCCAACTGTACATAAAAAGAATTATCCATCATGACCAAGTGGGATTCATCCCTGGGATGCAATGGTGGTACAACATTCACAAATCAATCAGTGTCTTATTTTACCTAGAAACAAAAATTCAGAAACCGTATGATTCTCTCAATAGATGCAGAAAAAGCATTTGACAAAATACAGCATCCTTTCCTGATTAAAAACCTTCAGAGTGTAGGAATAGAGGGTACATTACTCAAGCTCATAAAAGCCATCTATGAAAAGCCTACAGCAAATATTATTCTCAATGGGAAAAAGTTGGAAGCCTTTCCCTTAAGATCAGGAACACAACAAGGATGACCACATTCACCACTATTATTCAAAATAGTATTAGAAGCCCTTGCAACAGCAAACAGAAAACAAAAAGGGATAAAATGTATCCAAATTGGCAAAAAAGAAGTCAAACTGTTTCTATTTGCGGATGACAAGATACTCTACATGGAAAACCCAAAGGAATCCACTCCCAAACTACTAGAAGTTATAGAGCAATTCAGTAATGTGGAGGGATAAAAAATCAATGGTCACAAATCATTTGCATTTCTATACATGAATAATGAGACTGAAGAAAGAGAAATTAGGGAATCCATTCCATTTACAATAAAACACAAAAACCATATGTTACGATGGAATTAACCAGAGATATAAAGAAGCTATATTCTAGAAACTATAAATCACTCTTGAAAGACATTGAAAAAGACATAAAAAGATGGAAAAATATTCCATGATCATGAATCGGAAGAATTAACATAGTTAAAATGTCCATGCTACCCAGAGCAATCTACACTTTCAATGCTATTAAGATGCTTTCTCTTGAGAGTTCTTTCTTAAACTTCAGTCTATGGCACTTTCCTTATGCTTTCTTATACCCCTGTGCAAGGGTTTCATCTTCACCGCTGAAGACCTGAGCTGAAAGGAGGCTTCGATACAATGAACTTTCTCAAAGATCGGTTAATGGCCCCTTCCTCATGGTTTCATTCACACTCTGAAACATGCTTCAATCTTCATGACAGACGGCACGAGTTGGAAGACCATTTCCAAACATTCTTCGTTCTGCGAGTTAATTGTATGGCAGTTTCCCTATGGTTCAACACACGTATGGGGAATTGCGTGTATATTCATGGGTCACGATGTTAGATCGGTGTTCCTTCCGTCAAAAGACTTGGTTTCCTCAGCTACACAGGTGGAACCTGTCCGTATATTTTCTCCCAAATTTCTGCATATACTGTCATCTTCGTTGCGGAAGATGTGAGATGGAGGATCTTTCCCAAAGGGTGTTCTGACCTGAGCATAGAGCATGTTCTGTAAGTTTTCATACAGACTTTTGGAAAATTCATCCATCTTTATGAAGGTAGATGTGATTTGGAAGGTTGTCTGTACATGGTCCTCTTTCATAGTGTCAAGCGTATGGCACTTCTCTCATGGTTCAACGCAGATATTTGAAAAATCTTTTATCTTCATGCATCAGGACGTTGGAAGTGGCATTCTCTCTAGAGAGTCCTGGTGCTCAGAGTTTAGTAATGGGCATTTCTTGACACGTTATCACGGCTTCAAGCCAATGCTTCCAGCCATATTAGAGAAGTGTGAGCTTCAGATGCTTTTCGACGGAGTTCGTTCATAAAGTTAAGCTTATGATGATTTCCTTGTGCTGAGAAACACCCTTGTGGAATGCTTCCAACGTCATGAGAGAAGACGTGCCTTTAAGGATGGATTGGCCGTGGTCCTTTCTTAAAGCTACGTCACTGCCTCATCTGTATGTTTTCAACAAAACATTGCAAAAGTTTCCGTCTTCATGACAGAAGTTGTGGGTCGTAAGGTGCTATCTATCCAGTGTTCTCACCTACTGTTAAATTGTTGGCACTTTCCTCTTGGTTCGACACCCAGGCAAGAAAAAACTGGTTGATGCATTGGACAGGAATTGGGTTCGGTATTGTATGCTATCTGCACAGATTTGCATCACAGAGTTAAGTAGACGTCTCTTTCTTTCCACGCTGGTGCACACTCTTGCCAAAGCTTCCATCTTCATGATAGAAGCTATAAGTTGAGATGTGGCATGTCTACAGTATTCTCCTATAATTTTAAGCAAAGTGCGTTATGTGGATGTTCTCGTTCACATTTTTACACATGCTACGGTTTTCATGACAGAAGCCTGTGAGATGATAGATGCTCTCTCTTCTGTGTTCTTTCTCAGACTTCAGTCTACGGCACATTCGTTATGTTTTTTCATACCCCAGTGCCAACGGTTTTACCTTCACGACCGTGGACGCAGGTTGAAAGATGGCTTTGATAACCTGTTCTTTCTTAAATATTGGTTCATGGCCCTTTCCTTATGCTTTCCTTCCCCCTCTGAAACATGCTTTCATCATCATGACAGAATTTGCGATTTGGAAGACCATTCCCATTCCTCGTTCTTCCTGAGAATTGCGTCAACGGCCATTTCCTTAAGGTTCAACACACGTGTTGGGAAGCACATATACATTCGTGGGTAACGATATGAGATCGATGTTGCCTTCTATCCACAGACTTGGTCCTCTCAGCTACATAGATGGACGCTCTCCTTTTTGTTTTCACTCACACTTCTCCAAGTACTGCCATCTTCAATACGGAAGATGTGAGTTGGAATATCTTTTCCGAAGGGTGTTCTTACCTGAGCATACAGCATGTTCCTCATGTGTTCATGCACACTTTTGGAAAAACATCCATATTCATGAAGGTAGATGTGATGTGGAAGGTTTGTCTGTACATGGTCCTCTTTCTTAGTGTCAAGCGTATGGCACAAGTCTTCCTGTTCAACACAGACACTTGGAAAAGCTTCTCTCTTCATGCATCAGGATGTTCGACGTGGCATTCTCTCTCCAGACGCATGGTGCTTGGAGTATCATAATCGGCACTTCTTTATATGTTGCCTCAATCTTCAGCCAATGTTTCCAGGTGCATGAGAGAAGACGTGAGTTAAGATGCTTTTCTACAGAGTACTTTTCTAACGTTAAGCATGAAGCAATTTCCTTATGCTGAGAAACGCACTTCTGAGAATGCTTCCAACGTCAGGAAAGAAGACGTGCCTTGCAGGCTGGATTCGATACGGTCCTTTCTTGAAGCTACGTCTGTGCCACTTTCCTTATGCTTTCAACACAACATTGCAAACCTTTCCGTCTACATGGCAGGGGTTGTGGGTTGTAAGATGCTATCTATCCAGTGTTCTCTCCTGCTATGAAGTGGATGGCACTATCCTTAAACTTCTACACACAGGGAAGAAAACCCTGGTTGATTCATTCGACAGGAGGTGGGTTCGGTATGGCATGCTCTCCGCACAGACTTGGTTCTCATAATTGAGTACATGGCAGTTTCTTTTGCCCTCGCACACTCTAGCCAAAGTTTCCATCCTTGCTTCAGGAGTTGTGAGGTGAGCCGTGGTGTCTGTACATGTTCTTCTATAGGGTTAAACAAAGCGCTTTATGTGGATGTGTTTGTACACACTTTGGCACACGCTTTCTTTTCATCACAGGAGAGCGTGAGATGTAAGATGCTTTCTCCTCGGAGTTATTTCCTAGACTTCAGTCTATGGCACTTTTCTTAGGCTTTCTTATCGCCCTGTGCAAAAGGTTTCATCTTGACGACCGAAGACATGATTTGTAAGGTGGCTTCGATACAACCTTCTCTGTTAATGATCAGTTAATGGCCCTTTCCTCATGCTTTTCACTCACATTCTGAAACAAGCTTCCATCTTCATGACAGACGGCGCGTGTTGGAAGACCATTTCCAAGCAATCTTGGTTCTGCGAGTTGCTTCTATGGCAGTTTCCCTATGTTTCAACACACGTACGCGGAATCGCGTGTATATTCATGGGTCACGATGTTAGATCGGTGTTCCTTCCGTCAACAGACTTGGTTTCCTCGGCTACATAGGTGGATTCTCTCCATATGTTTTCTCCCGCTTCTGAAAATATGCCATTTCCGTTACGGAAGAAGTGAGTTGGAGGATCTTTCAAAGGGTGTTCTTACCTGAGCATAGAGCATGGTCTTTCAGTTTTCATACACACTTTCGGAAAATTCATCCATCTTTAAGAAGGTAGATGTGATTTGGAAGGTTGTCTGTACATGGTCTTCTTTAATAGTGTCAAGCGTATGGCACGTCTCTCATGGTTCAACAGAGATATTTGAAAAATCTTTTCTCTTCATGCGTCAGGATGTTGGAAGTGGCATTCTCTCTACGGAGCCCCGCTGCTCAGAGTTTAGTAATCGGCATTTCGACACGTTCCCACGGCCTCGAGCCAATGCTTCCAGCCATATTAGAGAAGTGTGATCTTCAGATGCTTTTCGANCAGAGTTACGTAGACCTCTCGTTCTTCCCACGCTGGTGCACACTCTTGCCAAAGCTTCCAGATTCACGACAGAAGCTGTAAGTTGAGAAGTGGCGTGTGTACAGTATTCTCCTGTAGGTTTCAGCAAAGCGCGTTATGTGCATGTGCTCGTTCACAATTTTACACATGCTACGGTTTTCATGACAGAAGCCTGTGAGATGCTAGATGCTCTTTCACCTGTGTTCTTCCTCAGACTTCAGTCTACGGCACATTCGTTATGTTTTCTCATACCCCAGTGCCAATGGTTGTACCTTCACGACCGTGGACGCAGGTTGAAAGATGGCTTCGATACTCTGTTCTTTCTTAAATATTGGTTCATGGCCCTTTCCTTATGCTTTCCTTCCCTCTCTGAAACATGCTTTCATCATCATGACAGAATTTGCCACTTGGAAGACCATTCCCATTCCTCGTTCTTCCTGGGAATTGCGTCAACGGCCATTTCCTTAAGGTTCAACACACGTGTTGGGAAGCACATATACATTCGTGGGTAACGATATGAGATCGATGTTGCCTTCTATCCACAGACTTGGTCCTCTCAGCTACATAGATGGACGCTCTCCTTTTTGTTTTCACTCACCCTTCTGCAAGTACTGCCATCTTCAATACGGAAGATGTGAGTTGGAATATCTTTTCCGAAGGGTGTTCTTACCTGAGCATACAGCATGTTCCTCATGTGTTCATGCACACTTTTGGAAAATACATCCATCTTCATGAAGGTAGATGTGATGCATAAGTTTGTCTGTACATGGTCCTCTTAGTGTCCAGAGTATGGCACATCTCTTCCTGTTCAACACAGACCCTTGGAAAAGCTTCTCTCTTCATGCATCAGGATGTTGGACGTGGCATTCTCTCTCCAGACGCACGGTGCTCGGAGTTTCATAATCTATGTTGCCTCAATCTTCAGCCAATGTTTCCAGGTGCATGAGAGAAGACGTGAGTTAAGATGCTTTTCTACAGAGTACTTTTCTAACGTTAAGCATGAAGCAATTTCCTTATGCTGAGAAACGCACTTCTGAGAATGCTTCCAACGTCAGGAAAGAAGACGTGCCTTGCAGGCTGGATTCGGTACGGTCCTTTCTTGAAGCTACGTCTCTGGCTCTTTCCTTATGCTTTCAACACAACGTTGCAAACCTTTCCGTCTTCATGGCAGTGGTTGTGGGTTGTAAGATGCTCTCGATCCAGTGTTCTCTCCCCTGCTATGAAGTGGATGGCACTATCCTTAAGCTTCTACACACAGGGAAGAAACCCCTGGTTGATTCATTTGACAGGAGGTGGGTTCGGTATGGCATGCTCTCCGCACAGACTTGGTTCTCATAGTTGAGTAGACGGCAGTTTCTTTTGCGCTCGCACACACTCTGGCCAAAGTTTCCATCTTTGCTGCAGGAGTTGTGAGATGAGCCGTGGTGTCTGTACATGTTCTTCTATAGGGTTAAACAAAGCGCTTTATGTGGACGTGTTTGTACACACTTTGGCACACGCTTTCTTTTCATCACAGGAGAGCGTGAGATGTAAGATGCTTTCTCCTCGGAGTTATTTCCTAGACTTCAGTCTATGGCACTTTTCTTAGGCTTTCTTATCGCCCTGTGCAAAAGGTTTCATCTTGACGACCGAAGACATGATTTGTAAGGTGGCTTCGATACAACCTTCTCTGTTAATGATCAGTTAATGGCCCTTTCCTCATGCTTTTCACTCACATTCTGAAACAAGCTTCCATCTTCATGACAGACGGCGCGTGTTGGAAGACCATTTCCAAGCAATCTTGGTTCTGCGAGTTGCTTCTATGGCAGTTTCCCTATGTTTCAACACACGTACGCGGAATCGCGTGTATATTCATGGGTCACGATGTTAGATCGGTGTTCCTTCCGTCAACAGACTTGGTTTCCTCGGCTACATAGGTGGATTCTCTCCATATGTTTTCTCCCACACTTCTGCATATATGCCATTTAAGTTACGGAAGANAAAATATGCCATTTCCGTTACGGAAGAAGTGAGTTGGAGGATCTTTCAAAGGGTGTTCTTACCTGAGCATAGAGCATGGTCTTTCAGTTTTCATACACACTTTCGGAAAATTCATCCCCATCTTTATGAAGGTANAGAAGGTAGATGTGATTTGGAAGGTTGTCTGTACATGGTCTTCTTTAATAGTGTCAAGCGTATGGCACGTCTCTCATGGTTCAACAGAGATATTTGAAAAATCTTTTCTCTTCATGCGTCAGGATGTTGGAAGTGACAGTCTCTCTACGGAGCACCGCTCTTCAGAGTTNTTTTTTTATTTTATTTTATTATATTATGTTAATCAACATACAGTACATCCCAAGATACTGATGTAAAGTTTGATGCTTCATTAGTTGCGTATAACACCCAGTGCACGATGCAATACGTGCCCTCCTTACT
>NW_023178308.1:0-1408 GCF_002007445.2 Ailuropoda melanoleuca
TCCTAGCCTCTGCCTCAGAACGGAGAGATCGCAGTCCGCTCTCCACTGAGCTCTCTTGGCCACTTTAACTCAGTTTCTGTCGGTGCTGCCAAAAACCCTGCAGCGTCCCGGGTTGTGCACCTCACAGCCGGTGTCCCAGCCCTCACTTCCAGGGCCGGCACGTCTCTGTCCTTTGTGCTTCTAACACCCCCAGCTGCCCCTGGTTCCCACGCGTGCTCCCAGGCTCCCTGTTTCAGTGTGGTTCGCGTGCGCTCCGGAGCTCCGGTTGTCAGTTTGGACGCACGCGCGCTCTGAGCTCCTGAGCTCCAGGTTTTAGTACGGTTCCAGTGAGCGCTCCGGAGCTCCGGTTTTCAGTCTGGTTGCACGTGCATTCCCAGGCTCATGGTCTCGGTGTGCTCTCTCCCGGGTGCCGGTCCGCGAGTCCAGCCCGCTCCTCAGTGCAGGTGGCTACTGCTTCCCGGCGGCTCCCTCCCCCTTCCGTTTATCTTCCGATAACTGTGCACAGAGCCACGGCTCCCCGCTTCGTACCTCAATACTCAGCGCNCCAGCACTGGAGATGTTCGTTTGTAGAGATTTAGATGTATCGTCCTGTGTCTCAGGCTGATTCCGTGGGTTTTCAGGCTGGTCTGGTACATATCCAGCTGGACTCAGGGGACCAGCTGAAAAAGGGGTCCCCTACTCCTCCACCATCTTTTTTCCCTTCCACCTACCTATCTATGTATATAAAGAAACTGTATCCATATATTAACTTTATCAGTGAGTATTTGGATTGCTGGTTATTATTACCTCTATCTTGATTGTACTCTCCAGGAATTTACTGCTATTACTATTGCCATTTAAATGTTCACTGGTACATGGTTCCATTGCAGATGGGCTCTCTAGTTCCTGCCTTGTAGGGAACTCAGAGAATTCTGAGCATTTGTCCCACATATGTTATTTTATTTATTCCTCCGAGGAAGATAATTATCATCTCCATTCTCTAGATAAGGAGACTAAGGTTTGAAAACAAGAGGGATATTGTCTAGGGTCACACAACCCCTGGAGAAAAAGACAGAGATGGTAACCAGTGCCTTTCAGACTGCCAACCCCATATTCCCTCCAGGATACTACCAGGTTCAGCTATAACATAACCCCTCAGCTGCAAATTACACGCTTACAAAATTCAGAGTTATTTTCGTATCGGAAAAGCATCAGGATGATNACATCAGGATGATGTGAAACGAGCTTATGTTTTAGGCTTGATTCAGCTTTCAAGAACCTTACCCTCTTTATCCTTGCTTTACTTTCCTTATTTGTATAATGGGAATTGTAGATCTGGCCTCCATTGGTTGTAGTTGGAATTAAAGGACCTAAAAGATGCTGGCATGAAGTGAGACACTAAAATAGTTAATTTATCATCGTTCCCACA
>NW_023178309.1:0-1359 GCF_002007445.2 Ailuropoda melanoleuca
TCTTAAGTAAATTTTACTCAACACCTTTTATAAGGCTGTTGAAATTTTGATGCAAACATAGGACAAGGGCAATTGAAAAAGGAAGGCTTAAGCCAACCTAACTTACAAATAGATATGCAAAATACCTAAGTGAATTATTAATTATATGTAATAGTATTTAAAAATGTATTGTGACAAAGCAGGATTTATTTTAGGAATTCAAGGGTGGCTTAGCCTATATGAATCTCCTGTTGTGGTTTAGCAATTGGCAGATTAAACCTACATGAGAATCTGAAAAGATTCAGAAAGATAATCACTTGACAAAATTTAACCTTCACTCATCGTGAAAAAAAAATTCCCAGTCAACTAGTTAAAAAAGGGAACTTCCTTTACCTACTAAAAGGAACTCACCCACTCCCACCCCAAACTTAACCCATTCCCTGTCCTTCCCCACCTTGTGCTGTGTATGCACTGGGACCTGGATGGGACCTGAATGGGCCCACCCTTCATCTTCTAGTTGCTGGACACTGGGGGACATCAGCAGGACACTGAAAGTCCAGGTGATACTAGAATACTTAATCCCTCAGCTCCCTCTCACCAGTTTACTCAGATTAGTTGCATTCCTCTGCCCAAATCAAAGCTGCTTCTCCCCATAGCTGTGCCTCACAGTCTCAGGCCACAGGTGGCAATCATTTCCGGCTTTTGCTGGCATTAGGATTCCACAGGATGCCTTTTAAACCCTGTCCACAGCTTTGTAAGTAATACCTTTACGAAATTCTCCTCAAATTACCCAACTTGGTATGCCTCTGTTTTCTGCCTGGAACTAACTAATACAGATACTCTGTGTATACATTAACTTTGTATTTTTCACAGATATATATATGTAATGGTATAAAGAAATGGATGGGAAAAATAAAGACCAGGGCAGGAAGAAAGGAAAGGGGTTGGACTTGTGGAGGTGGGCAGAGGAGATTTCAACAATATCCATACTGTTATATTCCTTATGTTTAAAAGTGTGAACATATTGACAATAATACATTTCTAGGTAGTGAGCAGTGGGTGTTTGTTGTATTATTCTGTGAACTCCGAACATTTAAAAGTTCCGTTCCCCACTCCACCCACACTTTGGGGTGAAGGGAGAGTACAATGTGTAGAATGGCAATGACTGGTCATTTAGGAATGCTGGAGGTCCTGACTAGAGATAACATTCACCTGAATAGTGCTTTTCTTTCCAGAGCTCTTTGTCACGCCTCATTTCATTAATCTGCCCATTAGCTAGGAATGAGGATTTCCTGGTAGGAGCAAAGGACTTTGAGAAGCCTAAGCTGCAAATAAGAGGAGCAACAGTAATTAGATTAAAGGCCATTTATTACCATGGTT
>NW_023178310.1:0-638 GCF_002007445.2 Ailuropoda melanoleuca
GGACCTCCAATGACCCACATCCTTCATCCCCTTAGATGGTCCCCTTCCACAGTCAATCTGGGCTGGCCCCATAACTTGTTTTAACCAGTAAATGTGGTAGAAAGGCACTGGGTCAGTTGCAGATCTAAGCCTTAAGAAGGCCTGACAGCTTCTATTTTTGTGCTCGTGGCAGCCAAAAATTAAGAACCTGGACTACCTTTCTGAAGAAAGAGAAGCCACAAGAAGAGGTCCATCCAAGAAGAGGATGAGATGCCAGGTGAAAAGAAGGGCTATGTGAAGAAACACCAAGGCACCAGACAGGTGAGTAAAGAAGCATTTTGCACACTGCAGTGCAGTCATGTGTCCAAATGTCCACCAGTCCTGCCACTATCTGAATGGGCAGTGAGGCCAGCAGAAACAAACTGTCCAGCTAAGCCTAATCAGCCCACACAAATGTGAGAAATAAAATAAATTAAGTTTGGAGTAAGTGGTTAAGCAGCAAATAATCAAAACACAACCANGAAATAATCAAAACACAACCAAAAAGTTACGCTGTCCAAATAAAATTTTTAAAAATTGAAGGAAAAGCGCCCAGAATTTGAAATTTAAAGAGAGAATATGGAGATAATATAAAAGATACAAAGACTCAAAGAGGTCTA
>NW_023178311.1:0-407 GCF_002007445.2 Ailuropoda melanoleuca
AGCTGCTCCACCATCTGAAGAACTAGAGCCGGCTCCAAGGACTTCAGAGGCTCTAGAGGGAGGGGTGGTGCATGCAGCGACTTCAGCAGGAGACCAGGAGCCAGCGGGTGACCTGGCACCTGCCCACGGAGAGCCGGAAGCTGTGCAGGAAGAGCCTGCTGGAGAACCTGCCCACAGAGAGCCTGCCTGTGCTCTTGTTCCTGCCCCTGCGCCTGCCAGAGCCACTGCCCTGGCCCCTGCCTGGGCTCCTGTTCCTATCATCCAGCTCTTGCCCNTCTCCTGCCTCTTCCTCTACCCCTGCCGGAGACCCTGACCCTTCCCCTGCCCCTGCCTGAGCTCCTGTTTCTGCCCCGGAACCAGCTCCTGCCCCAGATCCTGCCCTCTCCCCTGCCAGAACTGCTGCCCCT
>NW_023178311.1:686-1733 GCF_002007445.2 Ailuropoda melanoleuca
AGAAGTCCCACTGGCATGTTTCATCCCCTCCCCCTATGTTCTTTCTCTCTGGTGCATATTGACTGTTACTTTAATTTTTCATGTTCTGTATACTGTTTATTATTTGTTTTAAATAAAATTACTTGTTTGCAATTGAACACGTCATGCATATTAAGTATATTCACAATGTTGTGCCACCCCACCAGAACACATTGCTGTGGAATATCCCCTTCCCCAAAGGAGTCCCTGAACCAGAAGCCCTCCCTGCCCATTTCTCCCCCAGGCCACACCCTCAAAACCCCTAAGCTGCTCTCTCTGTCTCTTTATCTGTTCCAGATGTTTCTGTAAGTAGAATCACACAATAGGTACCTTCGTGTCTGCCCACCTATTTTCAAAGGGGACTCCTTTTTTTCTGTGTTTATTTGACACAGCATCTGCCTTATTCGATACTGAAATCCCTGATGGATTGCAGATCAGACATGATCATAGAGACCACTTTAGGAATTAGGGGCACAATCTCAGGGCCGAGACCCCTGTTCCTGCTGGGACACCACGGCCTGACCTCAGACAGGAAACAGCTGGCTCTTCCTGTGACCCACACAGAAACCAGGGAAATGCAGAAAGCTAGTAGACACACCACAAAGGGCAAAAGCATTGCTCACAACCCAAGGCCAGAGAAAGGTTTCCCCTGCCTCTGGTCCAAACCGTGCTCCAAGTCACTGGGTTCCACAGGGACAGAGACCAAACACATGCAAGTCCAAGGGGGAGGATAGGCATGCGGGGAGTATGTGTCAGAGATGTGCGAGCTCCCAGGGAAGGGCTCCGGCAAAGGAAACCCTGTGGAGGAAGCACTGGTCACGTTCCGACTGACAGGTATCTGGTCCGGGGACCAGCAGCCCTGGGGAGAATGTCCCCCACAGGTCCCCTGGAGAGAAGGGTGACGGGCATCCCTGTCCAGGAGGAGAGTGAGCAGCGCCCATCNCGGGCACAGGTGCAACCATCACCTAGCACGCTCGTCCTCAGACTCACCCCTGGAAACTCTCGCTCGGTTTTTCACAGATGTATTTT
>NW_023178312.1:0-1356 GCF_002007445.2 Ailuropoda melanoleuca
GTCAGGGAGTGGCCATGCAGTCTGGCTGTCACTGGGTCACGTGCACCTTCCCAGGATGAGAGGACCCCACTGCTGTGCCCCCTGACCCCCTCTTGCCACCATAAGCCCATGGGAGAGTCATAGAACCTTAGGGGATGGAGACTTCGGGATGGTGCACGTGCCGGTCACTTCCTGCAAGGTCCTGACCGCAGCCTGTGGGTCGATGGGAATCTCTCCCCAGTGGGACGGTGTCAGGCGTGGCAGCATGTGGGTTCGCTGCAGTCACAGGGCGGGCGAGGGCCTGGGCGCACTGTCCAGCACTGCCCGGGACCCAGACAGTGCGAGCAGGGCCCAATGCGGAGGTCCCACCGAGGCAGGGTCTTTGAGGGGCACAGCACCCCGTCCCTGTCCGGGGCTCCTCGGCTTTGCTACACGTCCATTCTGCAGCCGACACCCTCACCAAGGTGTAAATACATGGGAGGCTTTCTTCCTTTCCTGTGATGAAGGAGCCAGAGAGCTTTGGCTCCATGCTGGAGCTGTCGTGGAGGGGAACGAAGGCCATCGAGCTGGGGAACGGACAGACCAGGAAGTTTCTGCTGGACGGCGATGAAGTCATCATAACAGGTGAGGGCAGCCAGGCCTCGAGGGCTCCGTGCACCTGCTGCTGGCCCGCGTGCCCTGGTCGTGTGGCGCTGAGGGCTGGCCCAGAAGCCATCTGTCCGATCTCGCCCCCACTCCGGCATTCCCAGGCCCCTGTCTGCTTCTTGTGACCGCCCCCAGCCTTGGCCACCGGGGACTTTAAACCTCAGTGTCCACGACCGGAAAGGCCCCAGGTGTCCCACTCTGTCTCCCTTCCTACTGAGCGAGAATGTGGGGTAGCGGCAGGCTCCCACACTTCTGGGCTTTGCCGTGCCGGGACCCCGTGTCCTGAGACCGGGCCGAGCTGGGCCGTGCTGCCCGCCGGGTGTTACACCCAAGGGGGAGGCACTGCAGTGGCCGGCAGCGCCCTCGTCAGAGGCAGACGCGGGTCCACCCCCGGCTCCCACGGGCTGTGCGACGCTCGCCGAGGTGTCGACCCTCCTGGACTCCGGTGCGTCACCTTTAAGTACTTACGTTTTAAAAGATTTTATTTACTTATTTGAGAGACAGACAGACCGTGAGTGAGGGAGGAGCAGAGGTTTGTATTTTTTTTAAGATTTAATTTTTTAATTTATTTTTTTAAGATTTAATTTATAGGTTGCTCATCTTTAAAATGGAATCGATGACTCAGAACTTGCCTCATAGCGTGGTTGTAAGGATGAGGGGGGCTGCTTTATTCCTTCATAATCTTTTTTAAAGATTTTATTTATTTATTCGACAGAGAGAGAGACAGCCAGC
>NW_023178312.1:1651-5302 GCF_002007445.2 Ailuropoda melanoleuca
CCTGAGCCGAAGGCAGACGCTTCACCAACTGAGCCCCCCAGGCACCCCTGTTCCTTCGTTCTCGCGCACCTGCTTGAGTCCCATTCTGGGATTCCAGTTGTGAACAAGACAAGTACAGGGTCTGGCCTTTGGGAGCACCTGGCAGGGTTTAATCACTCGCCTGGGGTCTCGCTGCCAGTAGGCACTGAAACCGAGGTCCCACCCGCCAGCTTCTCGTCAGGACCCCGACTCTGAGCCCCTTGTTTTCCTTACCCTCGTTGCAAACCTCTCCAGACCTATATTTTCAAACACTTGTGGGGTGTTCGGGTCAGCAGGCACGCCCGGTCCTCCATGCTCACAGCCCGAGTGTCACGTCGTCACCCCTTCCTTGGCCCCGTCCTCGTGCCGCTGTTTCCCCTGTGGGCTGGCACCGCGGCCCCATTCTGTCAACACAGCCTGCTGAGCAGCCTTTCAAAGCCTCACGCCCCCTCTGTGCAGCTGCCTGCCCCAAGCCACCACCCCTCCGTGCCGGGACTGCCGGCACGTGCCCGGCCCCCGCGGTCCGCCTTGCCGTGGGGGGCGTCACTCGTCTGCTCCCAGTTGCCTCCTGGCTCCCTAGGGCCTCTTGTGTCAGATGTGCACCTGCCACTGCCCTGGTTCTGCCCGCCCGCCAGGCCCCATTGAACCCCCGTGTGCCTGAGGACTTACATCTTGCTCAGCCCCAGTAGTGCCCTCGCTGGGCGCTCGGGTATAATCGGTCTGTGCCGGCAACGCCCAATTCTAGTTAATTGTACGTGCGTGTTCCCAGCCTGACTAGGAGCTTGGATTCCTTCCTCCGGCTGCTGTCACAAGTGGCCACCAACATGCTGGCTTAGAACAACAGAAATTCCTCCTCTCCCCGTTCTGGGAGGAAGAAGTCGGAAACCCAAGGGTTGGCAGGGCGTCCTCCTCGCTGAGGCTCTCGGGGAGGACCCGTTCCAGCCTCTGCCACCTGCTGGTGGCTCCTGGGTCCCCTGGCGGCCACATCCCTCCAGCCTCCCCCGCCGTCCTCACTCAGATTCCTCCATGGCCGCCTGTCTCAGTGGCGCACTCGCCATGGCATGTAGGGCCTGCCCGGGGCATCGCCGCATCTAAGACCCCTCACTTACTCACACTTGCAAAGAGTACTGCGTAAGGTAGCAGTCAGGGGTTCCAGGGCCGAGGGCCTGAACTCTGTGCGGTCATTGTTCAGGGCAAGCTCCAGCCCCACGGGTCTCTGCAGGCTGACTGTGTGCCAGGCACGCATTAGGAGCCGTGCAGCTGTTGGTCGATTAAGCAAAGTGGAGCTGGTAGAGAAGGTGCAGGCAGAGCCCAGGCCGTTACCGTCCCCACAGCCCTGTTGTGGCCTAATTCCAGCTTCGCTGAGATTTCTGAGAACCTGCCAGGGGCCAACCAAGTTATAGCGCGTACACCGCCCTGATTCCGTCTGACACTCACAGGAGACCTAGGCCAAGGGATCGTTGCCCCAGTTTACAGGGCAAAGAGCTCGGGTTGACAGCAGGTGGGTTGCCTGCTGGGATCATGCTCGGGGGAAGCTGGGGTGCAGCTCATGGACCTCTCTGTGGCCGTGGTCCTCTCCGTGGCCGTTATTTTCAGTGTTTCTGCAGTGCTTACGCACTTGACGCAGACCCTCAGCCCTCCTTCAACGCCGTGAGCGTTGAGCCCAAAGTGTCTTCTGAAGTTCTGGCTGGGGAGGAGCTGGGATGGGAGAGGAGGGAGTTCCAGCTTCACCTTCCTGTCCTGCCTCCAGGGCCCCCACCCAGCTATTCCAGGCTGGGCCGTGGTCCAGGACAGGGGCCTATGTGGATGTGTGAGGGTCTCAGCCCCCATCAGTGGAGCCGCAGCACTCCCTTGGAGCCCCAAGGCTCACGTAGTGGGTCTGTTTTCTCTCCGCTCTTGCTCTCTGGCTCCCCCCGACACCTGCGAGCCCTAGCGGTATCTATCCTTGTGCTCCCACCATGGCCAACCTTCTGGGTGTGACGGCCTCCTCTGTCTACAGAACGGAGAGCTCGTGGCCCAGTGCGGGTGCAGGTGCGTGCGGGTCCTGCTGCCTGGGCTGCGCCCGGCCGCGTCCCACTGTTCTGTGCCCTCCGTGTCTCCCGGCCCCCCACAGCCCCTTCTTCTGCAGGATTTCCTTTCTTGCTTCTCGTGTTAATACAGACTCTTCCCTGGTATTTATTTTCTTGGACCGTTTCCACAGGAAGATAGCGAAAGGGAACGTGCCCGTATGGAGTCAGAGCCCCGTCCTGAGCCAGAAGCTGTTTAGCAGGAATCTTTAATCAGACACAAAACTCCTCGGTGAACACAACAGCAACACCGTGATTTGCTGTGCACGTACCGGGTGCCAGGAACAGTGTGCATTATTCTGCACACGGGAAGCCCCTTGGATTCCCGTGGTGCCCTTATTCTGACTTACAGATAAGTCCTTGGAGGCCCCGGGCGTGGAGTACTTGGACCAGAACCACACAGTTAGCAGGTAGCAGCCCCAGAGGGCAGCTTACGGCCTTGGGATGCAAAGCCCACCACCTTCGCCGCCCCACGAGGATGCCAGCCTCCCCCATCTGCTTTCCTGGGTCATTTCCTACAGTTTGGTTCAGTGCTGTGATGCGGTCGGGACTCCCCAATGCTCCCGTGGCAGAGACCCCTGGTTTCAGGCTCGGCGCTGCTCCCCAGGGCTGGCCCCGTGTCCCCGGGGCTCTTCTGCGAGGTAGGGTGTGCACCTGGACACGCCGGCAAGAGCGGCGTTCCGCGAAGCTGGGAGACTGGGCTGCAGCTACGGGTCGCATTCCCGTTGGTGGAATGGAGTGGGGGGTGGGCTGAAGGTCAGCGTCCAGGCAAGGGCCAGTGAGGTCAGGATGCCGTATTCCAGAGAACGGGGTATGCTTTCACCTTCACTTCTACCGTTGGTGGCGGTGGGGGAGAGGCGGGGGAGCTGGCTCTGACCTCTCGGCTCCCTCTACCCCTACATGGATACACCGGCCCCCAACTTCTCCTCTCCAGACCTGGGAGCAGCATCCTGGGGGCTTGGGAAGGCTCTGGGGTCCCTTCCCGGCTGGGTGCGGCTCCTTTCATCCTCTGGTCCGGTGGGCTCAGCCAGGACAGCTCTGCTTCCAGGGGGCGTCCGGCAATGTCCGCAGATAACCTTGGTTGTCCGTGAATGGGAGTCAGAGATGCCGCCGAGCATCCCACCGAGCACGGCGAGCCCTCACTGGTGAGGGACATCCAGCCCAAGATGTCACGACACTGCGGCTGAGAACCCCATCTCGGCCACCTGCCATGCCAACTGTAAAGTGGGGGATGTGGGCAGCCTTGTCTACGGGGATGGCTGGTCGGAAAGGGAAATGCTGGCGTCGTGGATCCGTGTCCAGGAAGCAGGCAGTGCGTTCCTGGGACCAGGGCAGGGGGCCGCGTGATGGAGTGAGCGGCAGCGTCGGGGGCTGGGGAGGAGGATGGCGCATCAGCGTCTGCCGCTCCAGGAGGAAGGCCCTTGGAAGAGGCTGCCGTTCTGACCTGGTTGCTGGATGCTTGTCTGCTCGTGTCCACACTGGGCAGCAGATGGCACGGCCCCAGATTCGGGGCCTGTCTCCAGCAGGTGGGGGTGTCCGGCGGTGTGTTTGTGTGGCTCAAGGTCAC